>NC_079464.1:3794216-4097246 GCF_026250575.1 Diorhabda carinulata | reverse complement strand
TTTAAGGTTGTTAATGACGAGGCAGAATCTCCTCGTTCATATCGCTGGCGATTTGAAATTTTTTTCAACCAACACCTTGTAATAAAAAGTATTTAGAAGGCTTATTAATAATAATTAGTATTAACACCAAAATAACAACATAACCTCATTGTTTTATATCGTTTTAATATTCATAAAACATCCATTTGTTCGAATATAATCTCATACATACCTTATTTCGATTTATCCATCAATTTTTATAGTGTATTGAATACTATGTTTTCTCTACGACTATAATTTTTCTTACAGATTCGTAAAATGTGGAATGAATTCAAACCAGATTTTTCTGGTGAAAATAAGAGAGAACCTTTCGCTACTATCACTCATTCTGATCTTTGGGTTAATAATGCGATGATGAAGTATGTAAATGGAGAACCGGTTAAGAATAAATTCGTCGATTTCCAACTTTACAATTACGGATCTCCGGGATTTGATATTTTAAATTTTTTATTCACTAGTGTGCAAACGAACGTTTTGCGAATGAAATTCGATGATTTAATACGTTTTTATCATAACGAGTTTGTGAATAATATAAAAAGATTGGATTGTGAATATTCTAAATTTAGTTACAGTAAATTCTTAAAAGAACTAGAGCTCGATTCAGTACAAGTTCTTAATTGGGACTTGAGTTTCATTCCAATGGTTGCTTTTGGTCAAAAAGGACATGCTTTACCAGATTCGAACGTAGTAGATTTTAATGATGCGCAATTTAAAGCTATGATGGTAAATAATATACCAGAAGAAGCGAAAAGGAGATTACATTTCATGATTGAAGAATATATAAACAGAAAATGGCTGTAAATTATAATAAAATTAATAATTTTTTTGTTATTTATATTATTTTACCTTAATTATGTCCAAGGCCTGCATATCACCTGAATTCAATAATTCAAATAAGCAAAACTGTCTAGAAAAGAATAATCGAAATACTAATCAAAATCTGAAATGATATTTTTGAAATTTTCAGATATCTAAAATTTAGTCTGTCGATAATAGTCCTCAAAAATACCTTGGAACCCAATGGTTGTTTAAGCAATTTTCAATATTTCCAAATACTTTCCACACTTTCTTATTTCTCGTAAACTAACGCAGTGGCTTTGGAGGCAATGCTTCTAAACTTAATACAAATACTTAAAAACTTTAATATTCTACACAAACTCTAAGAAAAAAAAGAAGAAGAAGCGTGCGAATGTATGAAAAAAGAAGCAGAATAAAATTTCAAATTATCTGATTATTTTCACTCGTATTGACTCTTGATTTGAGTTTTTTCAAGTTATTATCAACTCTACTTATCACATTTTGACAACTGTGTAAGAAAAGAAGAAGAAGAAGAAGCGTGCGAATGTATGAAAAAAGAAGCAGAATAAAATTTCAAATTATCTGATTATTTTCACTCGTATTGACTCTTGATTTGAGTTTTTTCAAGTTATTATCAACTCTACTTATCACATTTTGACAACTGTGTAAGAAAAGAAGAAGAAGAAGAAGCGTGCGAATGTATGAAAAAAGAAGCAGAATAAAATTTCAAATTATCTGATTATTTTCACTCGTATTGACTCTTGATTTGAGTTTTTTCAAGTTATTATCAACTCTACTTATCACATTTTGACAACTGTGTAAGAAAAGAAGAAGAAGAAGAAGCGTGCGAATGTATGAAAAAAGAAGCAGAATAAAATTTCAAAGTGTCTGATTATTTTCACTCGTATTGACTGTTGATTTGAGTTTTTTCAAGTTATTATCAACTCTACTTATCACATTTTGAAAAAACTGTGTAAGAAAAAAAGAAGAAGAAGCGTACGAATGTATGAAAAAAGAAGCAGAATAAAATTTCAAATTATCTGATTATTTTCACTCGTATTGACTCTTGATTTGAGTTTTTTCAAGTTATTATCAACTCTACTTATCACATTTTGAAAAAACTGTGTAAGAAAAAAAGAAGAAGAAGCGTACGAATGTATGAAAAAAGAAGCAGAATAAAATTTCAAAGTGTCTGATTAATTTCACTCGTATTGACTGTTGATTTGAGTTTTTTCAAGTTATTATCAACTCTACTTATCACATTTTGACAACTGTGTAAGAAAAGAAGAAGAAGAAGAAGCGTGCGAATGTATGAAAAAAGAAGCAGAATAAAATTTCAAAGTGTCTGATTATTTTCACTCGTATTGACTGTTGATTTGAGTTTTTTCAAGTTATTATCAACTCTACTTATCACATTTTGAAAAAACTGTGTAAGAAAAAAAGAAGAAGAAGCGTACGAATGTATGAAAAAAGAAGCAGAATAAAATTTCAAATTATCTGATTATTTTCACTCGTATTGACTCTTGATTTGAGTTTTTTCAAGTTATTATCAACTCTACTTATCACATTTTGACAACTGTGTAAGAAAAGAAGAAGAAGAAGAAGCGTACGAATGTATGAAAAAAGAAGCAGAATAAAATTTCAAAGTGTCTGATTAATTTCACTCGTATTGACTGTTGATTTGAGTTTTTTCAAGTTATTATCAACTCTACTTATCACATTTTGACAACTGTGTAAGAAAAGAAGAAGAAGAAGAAGCGTACGAATGTATGAAAAAAGAAGCAGAATAAAATTTCAAATTATCTGATTATTTTCACTCGTATTGACTCTTGATTTGAGTTTTTTCAAGTTATTATCAACTCTACTTATCACATTTTGACAACTGTGTAAGAAAAGAAGAAGAAGAAGAAGCGTACGAATGTATGAAAAAAGAAGCAGAATATAATTTCAAAGTGTCTGATTAATTTCACTCGTATTGACTGTTGATTTGAGTTTTTTCAAGTTATTATCAACTCTACTTATCACATTTTGAAAAAACTGTGTAAGAAAAAAAGAAGAAGAAGCGTACGAATGTATGAAAAAAGAAGCAGAATAAAATTTCAAATTATCTGATTATTTTCACTCGTATTGACTCTTGATTTGAGTTTTTTCAAGTTATTATCAACTCTACTTATCACATTTTGACAACTGTGTAAGAAAAAAAGAAGAAGAAGAAGCGTACGAATGTATGAAAAAAGAAGCAGAATAAAATTTCAAATTATCTGATTATTTTCACTCGTATTGACTCTTGATTTGAGTTTTTTCAAGTTATTATCAACTCTACTTATCACATTTTGACAACTGTGTAAGAAAAAAAGAAGAAGAAGCGTACGAATGTATGAAAAAAGAAGCAGAATAAAATTTCAAATTATCTGATTATTTTCACTCGTATTGACTCTTGATTTGAGTTTTTTCAAGTTATTATCAACTCTACTTATCACATTTTGACAACTGTGTAAGAAAAGAAGAAGAAGAAGAAGCGTACGAATGTATGAAAAAAGAAGCAGAATAAAATTTCAAAGTGTCTGATTATTTTCACTCGTATTGACTCTTGATTTGAGTTTTTTCAAGTTATTATCAACTCTACTTATCACATTTTGACAACTGTGTAAGAAAAGAAGAAGAAGAAGAAGCGTACGAATGTATGAAAAAAGAAGCAGAATAAAATTTCAAATTATCTGATTATTTTCACTCGTATTGACTCTTGATTTGAGTTTTTTCAAGTTATTATCAACTCTACTTATCACATTTTGACAACTGTGTAAGAAAAAAAGAAGAAGAAGCGTACGAATGTATGAAAAAAGAAGCAGAATAAAATTTCAAAGTGTCTGATTATTTTCACTCGTATTGACTCTTGATTTGAGTTTTTTCAAGTTATTATCAACTCTACTTATCACATTTTGACAACTGTGTAAGAAAAAAAGAAGAAGAAGCGTACGAATGTATGAAAAAAGAAGCAGAATAAAATTTCAAATTATCTGATTATTTTCACTCGTATTGACTCTTGATTTGAGTTTTTTCAAGTTATTATCAACTCTACTTATCACATTTTGACAACTGTGTAAGAAAAAAAGAAGAAGAAGAAGCGTACGAATGTATGAAAAAAGAAGCAGAATAAAATTTCAAATTATCTGATTATTTTCACTCGTATTGACTCTTGATTTGAGTTTTTTCAAGTTATTATCAACTCTACTTATCACATTTTGACAACTGTGTAAGAAAAAAAGAAGAAGAAGCGTACGAATGTATGAAAAAAGAAGCAGAATAAAATTTCAAAGTGTCTGATTATTTTCACTCGTATTGACTGTTGATTTGAGTTTTTTCAAGTTATTATCAACTCTACTTATCACATTTTGAAAAAACTGTGTAAGAAAAAAAGAAGAAGAAGCGTACGAATGTATGAAAAAAGAAGCAGAATGAAATTTCATTCTCATTTGATTTGAATTTCTTCAAGTTATTATCATTTCATTGTTCGATAAAGTGTTTGAACGTGAATAATTAGTTTCCGAAGATTATTTCCCGCGTTTTTTCGAACAGATAATACCCTAATTGAAACTGAAAGGAACCGCAATGTTAGCATTCATTTAAACTATACCAATCCGCTCTCTGCAGATAAATTACCATTCTTGGACACTAATACATCCCATATTTTCACTTAGATTGAGAATAAATTGAGGGTCTCGTTGATTTTGCAGCTTATTAAAGGATTTTATCAAAAAGTAACAATTTTTAATCCTAGAAGAAGCGTCAGTGGTGAAAATAGAAGATGCAGGAGGCTAAATAACTTGATTACAGATGAGATAAAGCCTCTAATACTCTTTGATGTGAGTTATTTAATACCGAAATCTTGTGGGGTAAATACGAGCCATTGATTTTTCGCTAAAGCGTTCTGTATGACTTGGCAACGCTTGATAACGAAGAAGTTTACGAGGAAAGAATTGACGAATCCTTGGGGAATACGAAGATGATCCCAGAAGTACCTGGTATGACCTAGAGATGGGTGAAATATTGGTTTAAACGATGTCGTTCAGCATCGGAAAAAGGATTTAATGTGAAGTTTCATCTCTTCTACTTATATTTACTGAATAACTTCACTTAACTTGAAAAATTACAGAAAATATTGTTAATGATTGTTTTTCATTGAAGCTTTTGTATTTAACGTCAATTTGGTCAATATTGTGAGCTTCAATTTAACACAAAATTAGTTAACTCCATAATGGATAGCAAAATCAACCAAATCTTAAGTAAATTTTGTTCTTTTTTCCATATTCCAATTGTTTTTCAAGAGAATAACCAGTTTTGTGACCAGGCGACATATTTAGTTTAAAAAAAAACGCAAAATTCAACAAGAAAATTTTATTTGTCAGAACCAATTTCGTTTTTTGTATTCTTGTATCATAAAGTAGAGTCTTTCTTTAGCTTTCTCACTAATATTATTATAAATTCTATCTCTAAACTGTGGATTATTGAAATCTATTTCGCTCGAATTTGGAAAAGCTTCTCCTTTTTTACCAAACACTATATTCGGTATAAAATCCAAATCCCATACGAGTACGTGTTCTGATTCAAATTTCAGCTCCTTCAAAAAATCATTATAACCAAAATTACTAGCGTCGCATTTTAATCTTTGTAAATTATTTATAAACTCCGTATGATAAAGACGTAGTAAATCGTCAAAGCTCGTTTTCAAAACTTCCGTTTGGACACTAGTAAATAAGAAATTTAAAATATCGAATCCCGGAGATCCGTAATTATAAAATTGAAAATCGACGAATTTATTCTTAACCGGTTCTCCATTTACATACTTCATCATCGCATTATTAACCCAAAGATCAGAATGAGTGATGGTAGCGAAAGGTTCTCTCTTATTTTCACCAGAAAAATCTGGTTTGAATTCATTCCACATTTTACGAATCTGTAAGAAAAATTATAGTCGTAGAAAAAATATAGTATTCAATACACTATAAAAATTGATGGATAAATCAAAATAAGGTACGTATGAGTTTACACTGAGGCAAATGGATGTTGTTATTTTGGTGTTAATACTAACTATTATTAATAATGATATTTTCAAGCAAATCTAAGCCTACTAAAAACTTTTTCACTAATCCTAATCTCCTGCATTACCTTACTAACAAATACTTGCTTCATAGATGTCTTTGCAATGAATTATAACTTCCTACATCAAATTTTTTGATACATTCCATCTTCTTAGATCAGTTTTTGATGAACTTTGGCCTTATAGATCAGTTTTTGATGAACTTTAGCTTCGTAGATCAGGTTTTCAATCAACTTCAGCCTCTTAAATCCTTTTACAAGTAATAGCAGCCTTCTAGATATTGTATGAACAAATCCTAGCCTCCTACATTAACTTACTACAAAATACTAGCCTCTTAATGGCCTTTACAATGAATTACAGCTTCCTACATCAGTTTTTAAATACAATCCATCTTCTTACATCAGTTTTTGATAAAATTTAGTTTCGGAGATCAGATTTTCATCAACTTCAGCCTCTTAAATCCTTTTACAAGTAATAGCAGCCTCCTAGATATTGTATGAACAAATCCTAGCCTCCTACATTAACTTACTACAAAATACTAGCCTCTTAATAGTCTTTACAATGAATTACAGCTTCCTACTTCAATTTTTAAATACATTCCATCTTCTTACATCAGTTTTTGATAAAATTTAGTTTCGGAGATCAGGTTTTCATCAACTTCAGCCTCTTAAATCCTTTTACAAGTAATAGCAGCCTCCTAGATATTGTATGAAAAAATCCTAGCCTCCTATATTAACTTACTAAAAAATACTAGCCTCTTAATGGTCTTTACAATGAATTAAAGCTTCCTACTTCAATTTTTAAATACATTCCATCTTCTTACATCAGTTTTTGATAAAATTTAGTTTCGGAGATCAGGTTTTCATCAACTTCAGCCTCTTAAATCCTTTTACAAGTAATAGCAGCCTCCTAGATATTGTATGAAAAAATCCTAGCCTCCTATATTAACTTACTAAAAAATACTAGCCTCTTAATGGCCTTTACAATGAATTACAGCTTCCTACTTCAATTTTTAAATACATTCCATCTTCTTACATCAGTTTTTGATAAAATTTAGTTTCGGAGATCAGGTTTTCATCAACTTCAGCCTCTTAAATCCTTTTACAAGTAATAGCAGCCTCCTAGATATTGTATGAACAAATCCTAGCCTCCTACATTAACTTACTACAAAATACTAGCCTCTTAATAGTCTTTACAATGAATTACAGCTTCCTACTTCAATTTTTAAATACATTCCATCTTCTTACATCAGTTTTTGATAAAATTTAGTTTCGGAGATCAGGTTTTCATCAACTTCAGCCTCTTAAATCCTTTTACAAGTAATAGCAGCCTCCTAGATATTGTATGAAAAAATCCTAGCCTCCTATATTAACTTACTAAAAAATACTAGCCTCTTAATGGTCTTTACAATGAATTAAAGCTTCCTACTTCAATTTTTAAATACATTCCATCTTCTTACATCAGTTTTTGATAAAATTTAGTTTCGGAGATCAGGTTTTCATCAACTTCAGCCTCTTAAATCCTTTTACAAGTAATAGCAGCCTCCTAGATATTGTATGAAAAAATCCTAGCCTCCTATATTAACTTACTAAAAAATACTAGCCTCTTAATGGTCTTTACAATGAATTAAAGCTTCCTACTTCAATTTTTAAATACATTCCATCTTCTTACATCAGTTTTTGATAAAATTTAGTTTCGGAGATCAGGTTTTCATCAACTTCAGCCTCTTAAATCCTTTTACAAGTAATAGCAGCCTCCTAGATATTGTATGAAAAAATCCTAGCCTCCTATATTAACTTACTAAAAAATACTAGCCTCTTAATGGTCTTTACAATGAATTAAAGCTTCCTACTTCAATTTTTAAATACATTCCATCTTCTTACATCAGTTTTTGATAAAATTTAGTTTCGAGAATCAGGTTTTCATCAACTTCAGCCTCTTAAATCCTTTAACTACAAGTAATAGCAGCCTCCTAGATATTGTATGAACAAATCCTAGCCTCCTATATTAACTTACTAAAAAATACTAGCCTCTTAATAGTCTTTACAATGAATTACAGCTTCCTACTTCAATTTTTAAATACATTCCATCTTCTTACATCAGTTTTTGATAAAATTTAGTTTCGGAGATCAGGTTTTCATCAACTTCGGCCTCTTAAATCCTTTTACAAGTAATAGCAGCCTCCTAGATATTGTATGAACAAATCCTTGCCTCCTATAACAACTTACTAAAAAATACTAGCCTCTTAATGGTCTTTACAATGAATTACAACTTCCTACATCAGTTTTTAAATACAATCCATCTTCTTACATCAGTTTTTGATAAAATTTAGTTTCGGAGATCAGGTTTTCATCAACTTCGGCCTCTTAAATCCTTTTACAAGTAATAGCAGCCTCCTAGATATTGTATGAACAAATCCTTGCCTCCTATAACAACTTACTAAAAAATACTAGCCTCTTAATGGTCTTTACAATGAATTACAGCTTCTTACTTCAATTTTTAAATACAATCCATCTTCTTACATCAGTTTTTGATAAAATTTAGTTTCGGAGATCAGGTTTTCATCAACTTCAGCCTCTTAAATCCTTTTACAAGTAATAGCAGCCTCCTAGATATTGTATGAACAAATCTTAGCCTCCTATATTAACTTACTAAAAAATACTAGCCTCTTAATGGTCTTTACAATGAATTACAGCTTCTTACTTCAATTTTTAAATACAATCCATCTTCTTACATCAGTTTTTGATAAAATTTAGTTTCGGAGATCAGGTTTTCATCAACTTCGGCCTCTTAAATCCTTTTACAAGTAATAGCAGCCTCCTAGATATTGTATGAACAAATCCTTGCCTCCTATATTAACTTACTAAAAAATACTAGCCTCTTAATGGTCTTTACAATGAATCACAGCTTCCTACTTCAATTTTTAAATACATTCCATCTTCTTACATCAGTTTTTGATAAAATTTAATTTCGGAGATCAGGTTTTCATCAACTTCAGCCTCTTAAATCCTTTCACAAGTAATAGCAGCCTCCTAGATATTGCATGAACAAATCCTAGCTTCCTACATTAACTTACTACAAAATACTAGCCTCTTAATGGCCTTTACAATGAATTACAGCTTCCTACATCAGTTTTTAAATACAATCCATCTTCTTACATCAGTTTTTGATAAAATTTAGTTTCGGAGATCAGGTTTTCATCAACTTCAGCCTCTTACATCCTTTTACAAGTAATAGCAGCCTCCTAGATATTGTATGAACAAATCCTAGCCTCCTACATTAACTTACTAAAAAATACTAGCCTCTTAATGGTCTTTATAATGAATTACAGCTTCCTACTTCAATTTTTAAATACATTCCATCTTCTTACATCAGTTTTTGATTAACTTTGGCCTCGTAGATCTGTTTTTCAATCAATTCCAGCCTCATAGATCCTTTAACAAGTGAAACCAGCCTCTTAGATGTTTTATAAGCAAATTCCAGCCTCCTGTATCATCTTACTAACAAATACTAGCCTCCAAAAGGCAAAGGCCGTTGCATGTGAAGGCAAGGTCAAAGCGTCGGTATTTTAGGATAAATTTCATTGAGCTAAGAAATCAAGTAAAAACGGCCGTATTTGGCTAAACGTAAACTTCCAAATGACATACATTAAGCTGAGTTACAACAAATTTTCCGCTTACTTTTGGTATAAATGGAGCACATTGTTCGGATTCGGAGAAGACTCTCTCCAATACAACAATGAATCCTTTGAGTGGATCATCTTCCGGTAAATCTAAAAAATTATTACATAATGGCCTTATTTCTTCGAAGAAGAATTCTGGTTGTTTTATTTTTAGGGCAACGGCAGTTGATTGGAACTCCGCCAAGTCTTTTAAAACCAACGTAGCTTCTTTTAAATCGTAACCGATGTGTCTGTCCAAATTAGTAAAACCTGGAAAGTTATATTTTGTATTAACAAGCTGATAATAGTAGTCAATGATATATTTTTTCATATTGTTAGTCATAAATTGTTATTTATGATACTTGTTGTTCTAGATGTGAAAGTAGATTGCTCCAATACATTTATTTTCGATGAGAAATGACTTTATGTGATTCAGTTATGTCAAAAAATGAATTGTCCACCTTTTATTTGGATAAAAAAAGAATTTTCGATATTCAGAAAAAGCAAAAAAATAATTTTCCAGATTTAATTGTTGCAAATCGTAGTTCCTCCAGTTTTTATTTGGATGAAAACTGCTTTTCCAAGAATAACTTGAATCAAGAATTGCTTTTCCACTTTATGTGAAGGCTCAAAATGATTTTTCATATTTGATTGTGTCAAAAATGGGTTAAAAATGGTTAAAAAGGGTACACAATAGTTTTTCTACAATCAACAAGGAAAAAAATGGGTTTGTCTATATTCAAAAAATACCTAGGATGACTTTTCTGCATTGAAACATGGCTTTTCTTTGTTAAAAAAATTGCTTCTATATTCGGAAAGGACAAAAAATAGCTTTTCAATATTCAAAAAGAACATAGAATGGCTTTTTGTATACAAGGAAGACAAAGAAAAAGATTTCTCAAGATCAATTTTTATGAAAATGAAGTTTTTTATGTCGAAAAATGGTTTTTCTATGTTCAAAAGGACAGAAAGTGACTTTTCTTCATTTGAAATAGACAAAAAATTACTTCTCTATGTTTAAGAAGGATAATTAAAGGCATGTAATTATTCAAAAATTACAAAAAATGGCTCCGATTCTAATTTGAAAAATAAAAGATAACGTTATAAACTGCTTCTAAAAATGAAATTTGTCCGAAGCTTTTTCAAGAAAAATGGAAAGAAAAATTGCTTTTCCCAATTCATTTTGGTCAAAGAACGGCTCCTTCAATCCTAATTGTATCTAAAAATAAATTTTCCAAAATTATTTTGTTCAGAAACTGCATTTCCATATGTATTTTGGACATGAACGGCCTTTCCAAAAAAAGTGAACAAAAAATGGCTCTCCCTAATTCATTTTGTTCAAAAAACGACACCTTCAATCCCAATTGTATCTAAAAATAACTTTTTCAAAATTATTTTGTTCAGAAACTC
Source organism: Diorhabda carinulata (assembly GCF_026250575.1). Classification (NCBI taxonomy): domain Eukaryota; kingdom Metazoa; phylum Arthropoda; class Insecta; order Coleoptera; family Chrysomelidae; genus Diorhabda; species Diorhabda carinulata. The sequence continues at coordinate 4,086,240 of NC_079464.1, read as the reverse complement.
CTTTTCTACATCTAATTTGGACTGAAACAGTTTTTCCATAACAAAAAAGTGGGCAAAAAATGGCTTTTTCAAAGTAGTGGACAAAACGGCTCTTTCATTCGTAATTGTATCTAAAAATAACTTTTCCAAAATTATTTTGTTCAGAAACTCCTTTTCTACATCTAATTTGGACTGAAACAGTTTTTCCATAACAAAAAATTGGGCAAAAAATGGCTTTTTCAAAGTAGTGGACAAAACGGCTCTTTCATTCGTAATTGTATCTAAAAATAACTTTTCCAAAATTATTTTGTTCAGAAACTGCTTTCCCACATTGAATTTGAGAAGAAACGGCCTTTCCAAAAAAAGTGGACAAAATTGGCCCTCCCTAATTCATTTTGTTCAAAAAACGACACTTTCAATCCCAATTGTATCTAAAATTAACTTTTTCAAAATGATTTTGTTCAGAAACTCCTTTTCTACATCTAATTTGGACTGAAACAGTTTTTCCATAACAAAAAAGTGGGCAAAAAATGGCTTTTTCAAAGTAGTGGACAAAAAATGGCTTTTTCAAAGTAGTGGACAAAAAATGGCTTTTTCAAAGTAGTGGACAAAAAATGGTTTTTTCTAATACATTTTGAAAAAGAAACGGCTCTTTCATTTCTAATTGTATCTAAAAATACCTTTTCCAGAATTTTTTTGTTCAGAAACTGCTTTTCCATATGTATTTTGGACATGAACGCCCTTCCAAAAAAAGTGGACAAAAAATGGCTCTTCCTAATTCATTTTGTTCAAAAAACGACACCTTCAATCCTAATTGTATCTAAAAAAATAAATTTTCCAAAATTTTTTTGTTCAGAAACTGCTTTTCCATATTGAATTTGGACAGAATCGGCTTTTCCATAACAAAAAAGTGGACAAAAAAAGGTTTTTTCTAATACATTTTGAAAAAGAAACGGCTCTTTCATTTCTAATTGTATCTAAAAATACCTTTTCCAGAATTTTTTTGTTCAGAAACTGCTTTTCCATATGTATTTTGGACATGAACGCCCTTCCAAAAAAAGTGGACAAAAAATGGCTCTTCCTAATTCATTTTGTTCAAAAAACGACACCTTCAATCCTAATTGTATCTAAAAAAATAAATTTTCCAAAATTTTTTTGTTCAGAAACTGCTTTTCCATATTGAATTTGGACAGAATCGGCTTTTCCATAACAAAAAAGTGGACAAAAAAAGGTTTTTCCAAAATAGTGGACAAAAAATGGCAAAATAAAGAGTCTAATTCTAACTGTGACATAAAATACTTTTTCCAAAATGAATTTGTATAGCAACCGCTTTTCCAAATATGACTACAAAAAAACGGCTTTTCCAAAAAATTGTACAAAAAATGACTTTTCCTAACTCATTTTGTACAGAAACTGGTTTTGATCACAAACTGAAATCAAAAGTTTAATGTTTTGCACATCTTCCTATTCCAAAATTCCCACTCACCTGATATTTTCAAATTTTCCATGATCAGAATACCATCCATATCAACTGTACCACTCCCGTTTAAATTCAATCTACCACCATAAAATTTTGGGAAACATGCGATGACATTTTCTACGCCGTTGTCTTTTTGGAATTTCTGAAGTATCGGCACTATTTTCTCATAAAATAACATTTCTGCTTTGAAAGTAACTTGTATGTTGAACATTTCTTGATTATCTTTACTTAGAGGAATCGTTTTTCCTGTTTATAAAAAATTTTCATACTATCATTATCAGATTTATTATCATTATTATTATTATTATTATCACTTTTGATGTTTCTTTTGGCTTTTTTCAATCCAATTTCGAAAAATCAAATAAACAAAACTCATATTTAATGAAGGAACATGGATTATACTTTATTCAATCGAAAGTGGACTATAATCTACGAGGAATGTCCCATAAATACCCGGCCTGACCTAGAGTATTAGAAATTACAAAATCTATTCAGCATATGTTTCAAGTTTGAAGACTCCACGTTGTTTAGTAATAGTGAAGGCCTACTCTGAGTGAGACTATTCCTTCGTTATCAACAACAAAATATTGGGTAGCAAAGTTTAGACGAGACTGATACGACCTGCGAAGGCCAGCATCTCTGTGGTCGATCAGAAATGTACTGGATGATCGTTGACTGCAAGTGCGCGAGCTAGCAGACATAGTAGCCATTGCAAAAAGATTATACATTGCATATCAACTAAAAGTTTGGACAAATTGTGTGCCGCGTCGTGAAGATCTGGGAGAACCGGCTTCAAAGAAAGCAAAGACCGTTCCAACTGCAGGCGCTGGTTTTTTTTCGCATGGTATAATTTTCATTGACTGCTTTGGAAAAGAAAAGCGAAAAAATTAAGTAAAAACGGCCGTATTTGGCTAAGAAAATAGTGACATTACGCCAGCGTACACATTTTTCTTTGGACTGGTACTTCCTGGACCATCCTCTTAATACATACTATATCTCCGAGGACAAAGCAACTATATATCGAATAACCAATAAAACAGCTTAAATATAAATTTTTTATTTTACCTACGGCGTGTAGAACGAATTCCTTTTTAGTTTCTTCGTCTTGTACAGTAACTTGTAATTTGAACATCTCTCCTCCATAATTCTCACCTGGTTGTACTAAACTCCCCGATTTAATATCAGTAATTTTTTTATTTTCACCGATACATTTGTCAAAAATTCCTTCTAATTCTTTCAATTCCATTCTCGAGGTTATTAAATCGAAAAATACTTTTAAAATGATAACATCATCGAGTCGTAATTCATTTAAGTAAACGATTATTATCTAGTATATAAAAAATAGATAATAATCTAAAAATTTGCAAAGATATATTCTCAAAAAGGTTTGTACATTTCTTTAAGGTTTAGCTGGTACATTAGTCCAGAATACTGAACGTTTTGTAGGTTTTTAGTTTAATTAATAAGTTTACTGAAGTTGGTTTTGAAGTCATTTATTCTAAAACACACTACAACAAAAAAATGAAACGGAAAATATTAATGTAAAGTTTTGGTACACGCAAACCAAAAAGGTTCCTGGGAGGTAGACTGCCAGCTGTCCATCCATCTTTTTGGTGGTCGTCCAGGCTCTCTTCTCCCTAACCTAATCCAACCTAACCTTCTTCTTCTTCTTCTTCTTATTCTTATTCATTTTTAAGATCCCCGGATCTGTTTGTTTTGCAAGTTCCTCTGTATCAGTTCCTGGGAGGTAGACTGCCAGCTGTCCATCCATCTTTTTGGTGGTCGTCCGGGCTCTCTTCTCCCTAACCTAATCCAACCTAACCTTCTTCTTCTTCTTCTTCTTCTTCTTCTTCTTCTTCTTACTCTTATTCATTTTTAAGATCCCAGGATCTGTTAGTTTTGCAGGTTCCTCTGTATCAGTTCCTGGGAGGTAGACTGCCAGCTGTCCATCCATCTTTTTGGTGGTCGTCCGGGCTCTCTTCTCCCTAACCTAATCCAACCTAACCTTCTTCTTCTTCTTCTTCTTATTCTTATTCATTTTTAAGATCCCCGGATCTGTTTGTTTTGCAAGTTCCTCTGTATCAGTTCCTGGGAGGTAGACTGCCAGCTGTCCATCCATCTTTTTGGTGGTCGTCCGTGCTCTCTTCTCCCTAACCTAATCCAACCTAACCTTCTTCTTCTTACTCTTATTCATTTTTAAGATCCCAGGATCTGTTAGTTTTGCAGGTTCCTCTGTATCAGTTCCTGGGAGGTAGACTGCCAGCTGTCCATCCATCTTTTTGGTGGTCGTCCGTGCTCTCTTCTCCCTAACCTAATCCAACCTAACCTTCTTCTTCTTACTCTTATTCATTTTTAAGATCCCAGGATCTGTTAGTTTTGCAGGTTCCTCTGTATCAGTTCCTGGGAGGTAGACTGCCAGCTGTCCATCCATCTTTTTGGTGGTCGTCCAGGCTCTCTTCTCCCTAACCTAATCCAACCTAACCTTCTTCTTCTTCTTCTTCTTATTCTTATTCATTTTTAAGATCCCCGGATCTGTTTGTTTTGCAAGTTCCTCTGTATCAGTTCCTGGGAGGTAGACTGCCAGCTGTCCATCCATCTTTTTGGTGGTCGTCCGTGCTCTCTTCTCCCTAACCTAATCCAACCTAACCTTCTTCTTCTTCTTCTTCTTCTTCTTCTTCTTCTTCTTCTTCTTCTTCTTCTTCTTCTTCTTCTTCTTCTTACTCTTATTCATTTTTAAGATCCCAGGATCTGTTAGTTTTGCAAGTTCCTCTGTATCAGTTCCTGGGAGGTAGACTGCCAGCTGTCCATCCATCTTTTTGGTGGTCGTCCGTGCTCTCTTCTCCCTAACCTAATCCAACCTAACCTTCTTCTTCTTACTCTTATTCATTTTTAAGATCCCAGGATCTGTTAGTTTTGCAGGTTCCTCTGTATCAGTTCCTGGGAGGTAGACTGCCAGCTGTCCATCCATCTTTTTGGTGGTCGTCCAGGCTCTCTTCTCCCTAACCTAATCCAACCTAACCTTCTTCTTCTTCTTCTTCTTATTCTTATTCATTTTTAAGATCCCCGGATCTGTTTGTTTTGCAAGTTCTTCTGTATCAGTTCCTAGGAGGTAGACTGCCAGCTGTCCATCCATCTTTTTGGTGGTCGTCCGGGCTCTCTTCTCCCTAACCTAATCCAACCTAACCTTCTTCTTCTTCTTCTTCTTCTTCTTCTTCTTACTCTTATCCATTTTTAAGATCCCAGGATCTGTTAGTTTTGCAAGTTCCTCTGTATCAGTTCCTGGGAGGTAGACTGCCAGCTGTCCATCCATCTTTTTGGTGGTCGTCCGTGCTCTCTTCTCCCTAACCTAATCCAACCTAACCTTCTTCTTCTTACTCTTATTCATTTTTAAGATCCCAGGATCTGTTAGTTTTGCAAGTTCCTCTGTATCAGTTCCTGGGAGGTAGACTGCCAGCTGTCCATCCATCTTTTTGGTGGTCGTCCGGGCTCTCTTTTCCCTAACCTAATTCAACCTAGCCTAACCTTCTTCTTCTTCCTATTCATTTTCAAGATCCCATGATTTGTTAGTTTTGCAGGTTCCTCTGTATCAGTTCCTGCCATCTGTCCATCCATCTCTTTGGTGGTTCTCTTTTCCCTATTGGTTTCCCTTGAAGTAGGATGCGTAGTAGTCTATTTTCTTCCATTCTTCTCACGTGGACGTACCAGTATCTTTTCCTTTGTTAACAACAACAATAACAAGTTAAAACTTATGGATCTAATAGATTGTACCATATTACAGGGGATAGTCCTATCAACAAATATTTCGGTGTCGAAGCTCTACAAATAACGTTGGAAGGGATTCTGTCTTCTTTCATAAGGTTCTGTCATATGTTGCATCCTCGAAGGATCAAATTTACATTCGATACTCTTTGCACAACAATTCTCTGAATTTTAGTGTGTTCATGTCCTGCTTCAGTGCCTGCACTAACCAAAATCATACGATGATTTTTACTAGTAGGTTTTAAGAAAGCGAAAATAAAGTATTTCTTGGTTAGGTTTAAATACAAAAAAATCGATAAATTTGTGATAATTTTGAAGAAATCGATTAATTTAAGTCAAAAATCTATACACATCAAAGAATTTCGAAAAAATCGATGAATTCACGACAAAATAATGGTTTAGATACAAAAAAGTCAATAAATTTGTAAGAATTTTGAAAAATATTATATAAATATTTGAAAATTGGAAAAAAATTCATAAATTTCAAATAATCAACGATAAAACTCAAAGAATTTTCGAAATGATTATCTAAATCAAAATAATTTAGAAAAAAATCGTTGAAATCGAAATAAAAATCGATAAAGTTGTAAGAATTTTGAGGAAATCGATTAATTTAAGTCAAAAATCGATAAATATCAAATAATTTCGAAAAAATCGATTAATTGAGTAAAAATCGATTAACATTAAAGAATTTTGAAAAAATTGATAAATTAATAATAAAAATCAATAGATATCAAAAATTTTCCAAATAACCTGCTTAGATACAAAAAATTGATAAACTTGTAAGAATTTTGAAAAATATTATTCAAGTATTCAAAAATTGGAAAAAAATCCATAAATTTAAAATAATCGACGATAAATATCAAAGAATTTCGAAAAAATCGATCAATTCATGACGAAAATCTATATAAATTAAGGAATTTTGAAAAAATTGATAAATTAATAATGAAAATCAATAGTTATCGAAAAATTTCCAAAATAATTGTTTAGATACAAAAAAATCGATAAATTTGTAAGAATTTTGAAAAATATTATATAAATATTTGAAAATTGGAAAAAAATTCATAAATTTCAAATAATCAACGATAAAACTCAAAGAATTTTCGAAATGATTATCTAAATCAAAATAATTTAGAAAAATATCGTTGAAATCGAAATAAAAATCGATAAATTTGTAAGAATTTTGAGGAAATCGATTAATTTAAGTCAAAAATCGATAAAAATCAAATAACTTCGAAAAAATCGATGAACATTAAAGAATTTAGAAAAAATTGATAAATTAATAAAGAAAATCAATAGATATCGAACATTTTCCAAAATAATTGTTTAGATACAAAAAAATCAATAAATTTGTAAGAATTTTGAAAAATATTATATTAAAATTTGAAAATTGAAAAAAAATTCATAAATTTCGAATAATCAACGGTAAAACTCAAAGAATTTTCGAAATAATTATCTAAATAAAAATTATTTAGAAACAAATCGTTGAAATCGAAATAAAAATCGATAAATTTGTAAGAATTTTGAGGAAATCGATTAATTTAAGTCAAAAATCGATAAAAATCAAATAACTTCGAAAAAATCGATTAATTGAGTTAAAAATCGATGAACATTGAAGAATTTTGAAAAAATCGATAAATCCACGATGAAAATCTATAGATATTAGAGAATTTAGAAAAAATTGATAAACTAATAATGAAAATCAATACATATCGAAAATTTTCCAACAAACCTGCTTAGATACAAAAAATCGATATCTTTGTAAGAATTTTGAAAAATATTATTTAAATATCTGAAAATTGGAAAAAAATCCATAAATTTCAAATTTTAATTCAAAATAATTGACGATAAATATCAAAGAATTTCGAAAAAATCGATCAATTCATGACGAAAATTCATAGAAATCAGGGAATTTTGAAAAAATTGATAAATTAATAAAAAAAAATCAATAGATATCGAAAATTTTCTAAAATAATTGCTTAGATACCAAAAAATCGATAAATTTTGAAATAATCAACGATAAAACTCAAAGAATTTTCGAAATAATTATCTAAATCAAAATAATTTAGAAAAAAATCGTTGAAATCGAAATAAAAATCGATAAACTTATAAGGATTTTGAAATCGATTAATATAAGTCAAAAATAGATAAATATCAAAGATTTTCGAAAAAATCGATTAATTTAGATAAAAATCGATAAACATTGAAGAATTTCGAAAAACTCGATCAATTCGTGACGAAAATCTATAGATATTAAAGAGTTTTGAAAAAATTGAAAAATTAATAATGAAAATCAATAGATATGGAAAAGTTTTCAAAATAAATGTTTAGATATAAAAAAAATCGATAAATTTGTAAGAATTTTGAAAAATATTATTCAAGTATTCAAAAATTGGAAAAAAACCATAAATTCAAAATAATCAACAATAAATTTCAAAGAATTTTCGACATAATTTTGTAAATCAAAATAATTTAGAAAAATATCGTTGAAATCGAAATAAAAATCGATAAACTTATAAGGATTTTGAAATCGATTAATATAAGTCAAAAATAGATAAATATCAAAGATTTTCGAAAAAATCGATTAATTTAGATAAAAATCGATAAACATTGAAGAATTTCGAAAAACTCGATCAATTCCTGACGAAAATCTATAGATATTAAAGAGTTTTGAAAAAATTGAAAAATTAATAATGAAAATCAATAGATATGGAAAAGTTTTCAAAATAAATGTTTAGATATAAAAAAAATCGATAAATTTGTAAGAATTTTGAAAAATATTATTCAAGTATTCAAAAATTGGAAAAAAACCATAAATTCAAAATAATCAACAATAAATTTCAAAGAATTTTCGACATAATTTTGTAAATCAAAATAATTTAGAAAAATATCGTTGAAATCGAAATAAAAATCGATAAACTTATAAGGATTTTGAAATCGATTAATATAAGTCAAAAATAGATAAATATCAAAGATTTTCGAAAAAATCGATTAATTTAGATAAAAATCGATAAACATTGAAGAATTTCGAAAAACTCGATCAATTCGTGACGAAAATCTATAGATATTAAAGAGTTTTGAAAAAATTGAAAAATTAATAATGAAAATCAATAGATATGGAAAAGTTTTCAAAATAAATGTTTAGATATAAAAAAAATCGATAAATTTGTAAGAATTTTGAAAAATATTATTCAAGTATTCAAAAATTGGAAAAAAACCATAAATTCAAAATAATCAACAATAAATTTCAAAGAATTTTCGACATAATTTTGTAAATCAAAATAATTTAGAAAAATATCGTTGAAATCGAAATAAAAATCGATAAACTTATAAGGATTTTGAAATCGATTAATATAAGTCAAAAATAGATAAATATCAAAGATTTTCGAAAAAATCGATTAATTTAGATAAAAATCGATAAACATTGAAGAATTTCGAAAAACTCGATCAATTCGTGACGAAAATCTATAGATATTAAAGAGTTTTGAAAAAATTGAAAAATTAATAATGAAAATCAATAGATATGGAAAAGTTTTCAAAATAAATGTTTAGATATAAAAAAATCGATAAATTTGTAAGAATTTTGAAAAATATTATTCAAGTATTCAAAAATTGGAAAAAAACCATAAATTCAAAATAATCAACAATAAATTTCAAAGAATTTTCGACATAATTTTGTAAATCAAAATAATTTAGAAAAATATCGTTGAAATCGAAATAAAAATCGATAAACTTATAAGGATTTTGAAATCGATTAATATAAGTCAAAAATAGATAAATATCAAAGATTTTCGAAAAAATCGATTAATTTAGATAAAAATCGATAAACATTGAAGAATTTCGAAAAACTCGATCAATTCGTGACGAAAATCTATAGATATTAAAGAGTTTTGAAAAAATTGAAAAATTAATAATGAAAATCAATAGATATGGAAAAGTTTTCAAAATAAATGTTTAGATATAAAAAAAATCGATAAATTTGTAAGAATTTTGAAAAATATTATTCAAGTATTCAAAAATTGGAAAAAAACCATAAATTCAAAATAATCAACAATAAATTTCAAAGAATTTTCGACATAATTTTGTAAAACAAAATAATTTAGAAAAATATCGTTGAAATCGAAATAAAAATCGATAAGTTTAAGACAAAAATCCTTAAATATCAGAAAATTTGTTCCAAATGCAAGTTTGCTGCAAAGTTCATTCCTCGGCTTCTGTATGACGCTCAGAAAGAAGATCGAACCAAAACATGTCGTACTTTGAGAAAACAGCTTGAAACTGATCCATATTTTCTGGTAATGATCATTACCGTTGACGACACCTCTTGGCCCACAAAAAAATGTCATTAAGAAGTTTACCTAACAGTGTGATGATGCACTTGCACGCAAGTCATTATCAAAGTATTTTTCAAGCAACTACCGCCATCTCTAGTTCAGACCTGGGATGATCTTAGTTAGATTCTCCCAAAACACAGCGCGACCTTTTTTAGACGGTATTCTTTAAGATAATTCGAAATAAAATATTTGATAGCTTTATTGAAAGCTTTTTTTAAAAAAAATCTATTTTCTAATCTAACCTAAGAATTTAGTCCCTACTACTATCAAATTACGTTGAAATGGTACAAAAAGTCGTAAATACCTTTATTTTATGTGAATATTGAACAATGAATAGCAAAAATTTGATAATAATCATTTCAAACGCAAAATCTAACTTAATATCTACTAAGATCTCTTGAATATTAAATAGTATTTAATTAGAATATCTCAATGACGTTCGGGATGATATATTATTTAACTAAAATATCATAACAAAAATAAACATCCATTAAAATTAATTATTATTAAATATTTGATATAACCTTAAACAGAAAGATACTTACCACTCTAATGGTATATATAAGATGACAAAATAACTATAATTGTTTAACCAAGAAGCAGCCGCTGGATGTAGTGAATTCGATCATGCTCTTTGCAGTAGAGGTCCGAAAAAACACATTCAAAGTAGAAGGCGAAACGTGGTTGAGGATAGAACAGTATCTGGAGGTCTTGGGATTCTTTTTCAGCATACTAGTAAAGAATTTTTGACAAACATCAGACCACGGAAAGGATTTGAAGAAGTATCTACGACTGAGTATCATATGGAGACTAAGGGGAAGGGTAAGGCATCAATGGACACTTGAAGACTTTAGGTTTAGCAAAAACTGCGACGTACGAATTCTGTTACGTAGAAGAATCCACATTTTTTTGAAGTTTGGGAGACTACAGACCTCTTGGAACAACTCTATCAATTAGAACCATTCCATATTCTAAGATCGCTTCGATTACTCAACTATCGATCGGAATAATAAAATTTTCCAATAATTTTTGAAGTATCAAGAGTTTTAAATTAATTTTCTTATAAAATAACCACTCTATCAACAATAACGTTCGCCAATAAATTTAATATAATTCATACGACGTATATAGTGACATCTAAGACATTCATGTCAAAGATACGGCCCACGGGCCGCTTCCGGCCCCTATGTTTTGATCTCGATGCAACTATTTTCATTTTTTGTTAAATTTCAAACCGAAACAATTTTCGTTTCACGAAACGGCTTCCGTCCTCGTGTAGGGCATAAAATATCCTATGAATTTGGTCTTTACGATTTTTTTGTGCGAGTACGTTAGAAAAAGTTATAAGCAAAAATACCATCGGATTTTAGTGGTTTCAAAAGTGCTCGCGAGCTGGTCAGAAATTTAGGAAAGCGATTGTCACCCCTACTTTTTTTTTAATTTTCTCTTTATAAACTTACTTCCCCGGACTATTACATAAATTAGTTTATGCGTAGTATTCGTCGTGGAAAGTTATTGGGAACCTTTTCAAACTAAATGCTTGTTAAAGGTAATCATCTTTCGCGATTATATAATTGAAATTTGAAATAATTTCTAACAATAGATAAGCGGTAATCTAAATGCAACTGATAAGAATAGTATGAATTGTTTGTTCTAGATAGACGTTACGAAATAGAAATTTATAAGGCGTATAAACCAAAAGTGTTTGTGATTTAATCAATGATATGGAGAAAATACTTAATTTCGACGAACTTATCAGCAATCATATTGGTAGTAATAGAACAATAAAAGGCGTTAAAGCGTCCAATTTACTAAACGTTGGCGAAAATTATATGAGCGATATACTTAGAATTCATCTTACACTGAGAAACGATACAACTGAAGAGGAAGAAAATAAATATTTAATTGCTAAATTAACTATCGAAAATCCTTTGATAGCCGATGGAACTACAGCAAAATTAACCAAAAACGAATATTTATTTTATAAACAAATACTACCAGCTATACAAGATTTTGAAAACAACCACTCGTTACCGGTGTCGAATTTTTTTCCGAAATTCATCGCTGGTAGATTGAATTTGAATGGAACTGATCTACCTGATCAAAACGCACTTTTAATTCTAGAAGATTTGACCTCAGAAGGTTCGTAAATAGCTTTTTAATTACTAATAGCTTTAATTATACGAAGGTTATACGATAAATTAGTCTCATCGCGTGTAGTACATTTTGATCGCGTGATTCCTTCAAAGCAAAGTTTCTACGTCGACGAAATATGATTCTAGAAAAGTGTCCAAGAGAAAGACCATCATTTCGACTAGAGATTAAAGAAATAATGGCCTCATTAGGACGAAGAAGAATAAACTGATTGTTTATCGAGTTCACGCACCAGCTCTTCTCGCTGAAATTAGAGTCTAGTAAAGGTGTCATTGTCGTTACTGAGCTCTACTTTGAAAAAAACGTATTTTTCAGATAAGTTAAAGAAGTTGGAGCTTCAATGATTCGAGTATATCGAGTAAATCGACACTTTTCCTAAATGTTTGTTATTCTTTTGTAAAATAAGTGTTAATCGGACACTCCTCGTATATAAAGCTTCGCTATAGCTCTTCAATGTTGAGTATTTATCTATTCAATTCATAAATTCAATACAGATTTCACTATTAACACGTTTCGCGCCAATTAAGAAAGGCAAACGTTGTTAAAAATATGTTAATAGGTTATTTTTTATAGAGGTCACCCTGTATATTTCTAATCGACTACAAATAGTGCGAATTATTTGTTTTGTAAATCTAACAAGAATTCGTATTATTAGAAAGTGACGTTAATTTATGTATAACAAATTATATACACAACTTTGTGTTTCATATAATTGATGCCTGAAGATATTTCGTCTTAGTTTTGTATATGTATAACAAGTATTTTTTAGTATATAACTCAAACAGTAATAATTATAACTTGTCAACGTTATTGATTTTTCCCAAGACGATCCTGGAATTTCTATAGCTAATTAAAGATTACGATCTATTTGACAAGTCATAAAAAAGAAGAACTGACATTTGTTAGTAACCACATGATTTCCTTCCCTAGAGAATCTACGTATGGTAGTTGTATCTAAAATTCCTCACCTCTTATAAATCAATTTGTATTATAAACAACAGAAATATTAATAACTTGGCAACGTTACCGATTATTTTTTTCCTTATACTACCACCTGTTCATAGATAAAACTTGTTTCTTATATTTTAATGTATAATATATTTGTTTTTTTAAGGATTCAAATCTGGAGATCGACACGTTGGATTTGATTTAAACGCAACTAAACTAATACTGAACGATTTAGCGAAATTTCATGCGATACCACTAGCAATGAGACTACTGAACCCCCAACAATACGAAACCCAAATTAAAAAACATTGCACTGGTTTAATCTCGAATACATGTGCCGGACCACTTCAAACTTCACTTCTCATGGAAAATATAATAACGATGTACAAAAATTATCAACACATTCAACCGAAATATAAAATATTCGCTACAAAGCTTCAAAAAATGCTCGAAGAGAATCCGAAACGCATATGGGGAGCGAAAGTCATCGACGATTTCGAAACGCTGATTCACTGCGATCTATGGACTAACAACATACTATTAAAACACAATGATGGAACTGCTATAAAAAGTGTCTTTCTCGATTTCCAAATGGTGGAAACAAATTCTTGTATTTGCGATTTAATCTTCTTTCTTGTTACCAGTGTTGAGTTGACGTGCTTAAAAAACAATTTCGACACGTTGATTCGTTTTTATTATGATGGATTGAGCTTGAATTTAGATAAACTGCAGTGTTTGAAACGGGAACATAGTTACGAGAAATTTCAAGAAGCGTTGAGAAAAGGGTCGTATTCGCCGATATTCCAATGCGTGTTTATGTTATTAACGGTAATAACTGCTCAAAAAGGTCAACATTTCGATCAATTTAATATAAGGGATATTCCAGTGGAAGACGTTCCGGAAATTGCGAAAAATAGGTTATGTTTCTTGTTACAAGAAGCGTTTCAACGAGGTTGGTTAGACGCATAACATAAATAAAAAACAAATTAGAAAAATGTATATTGGTTAAGTCTGAATAAATGTATTTAAAAATTCATCGTCATCATAAAAATTCACTTATACTTGTATATGCTCTCCAATTACCACAGATAGAATGAAGTGCAATTTAACAACATTTTAGGCATTAATACTGTGACTTCTATAGGACGGGACTGGCCAAGTTCGCGATCGTGGAAAGGCCCTAAATAATGTACAAAAAAAATGTCTTGTTAGAAGTTATTGTGTGTGATTTGGATGAAATGTTTCTCCCATCAAATTGTTGATGTAGAATTCTTAATTAGTAGGACTGTGTAAATTAAAGTAAATTCTTCAATTTTCTAACTGTTTTGGAAGAAAAATCGAATGGAAGTTTTGAAAGCAATTCAGGATTCATAACTAGATAAATCAATGGTCATTACAGTATTTGGAATGTTAATAATTAGAACTGTATGAAACAACTTTGATTCGAAACGACCTTTATTGATTAAAAGTGATTTTTGTATAAACCAATTGATACAAGTGGTTTTTCAAATAAAATTGAAGTCCAACTTGATTTTTTTCAATTTTGTCTATACTTAGTTCAGTTTTTCAAACATATTTCTAGTTTTTCAATGACATTCTCTATAAACAATGATGTTCTTCATTCAATTTAAACGTTACAAGAAAATTATGAGAGATAATTATAATCTGTTCATCCCAAATGTCCCATTTCTTTTTTAGACAATATGTACTTTAAATTTTAATATTGACATAAATAATTACAATAATGATAAACAACTTTGCTTTGAAACGGCCTTATCAAGTTGCTAATACGTGATTTTTATAAAAACCAATGATTACAAGTGGTTTTACAAGAAAAATTGAGGCTAAACTTGATTTTTTTCAATTTTTTCTGTGTTTTGGACAGTTTTCCAAACAAATTTCCAGTTATACATTGAAATTTTCCATAAAGAATGTTCTCCACGTAATAAAAGCGTTATAAAAAAATATGAGAGATAATTATAGTTTATTCATCCTAAATGTCCCATTTCCCTACTAATTTTGTTTATACGTAGGATAGTTTTCCAAACAAATTTCCAGTTATCCAATGAAATTTTCCATAAATAATGATGTAGTTTACTGAATTTAAACATTAGAAAAAAATTATGAGAGATAATTATAGTCTGTTCATCCTAAATGTACCATTTCTAATTTTAATAATGACATACATTTCTTGCATGTCAGTGGATTAAATTATTGTATTGCCCTGTACTTTGTGTGGAAAATTACATTTACCATGATGTGAGAAGCACGATTGTGTCTGAAAATAAAAGTTTGGGTAACAAATAAAACGAAAACTGTGAAGAAAATATATTTATTTGTGGAAAACACTGAAAATTACATAGATTGAAACTAAACTACTACACGTTTTGATTTCCTATAATCTAAATAACGTAAAATGAAATTTTTTAATGGTAAGGCACAACAAAAAACGAACGAAATATTTTAATAGAATTTATTGAACACATACAAAATAAGAAGCGTTACAGTATATTTTATACTTAAACCTATACCAAAAAAAGTGTTTTCTTAAGAGAAAAAAATGCTAAAAACACAAAATACAAAATTTATATGAAGAAAAAGTCATTTCCTATATTTTTTTCGAATAAAACGTGGTTATATCTCGAAGAATTTTAAATTAAGTTAATTTTCAATTACGTTTCGTTTTACCGCGTAGTTTCAAAATAAATTTTTTTTTTCTTGGTGACCGACATTTTTTTAACAAAATTTTTATATTTTAATGCTTATTTTTACATAAATTCGGACGTACTACAAATATTTTTAAATAATTATAGTCCGTTCATCAAAAACTGCCCATATCATATCCGTGTGGAAAATTAGAGTAATATGAAAAAACTTTGATTCCAAATGACCTTCTCAAGTGTTTGTGAGTAATTTTTTTAAAAATATTGTTTTGCAAAAAAGACACAACTTGGTGTTTTTCAATTTTTTCTTGATAGTAGACAATTTTTTGGGAAAAAATTATTTGACAATAATGGATTTAAGCTTACAAACAATAATGGAAGATATAATTATAATCTATTCATCTAAAATCGCATTATACAAATTTTTAATAATTAATAGAAAAATGTTTTCTCAATGTTGTTCATTTTTTAAAAATGATTTCAGTAAAATGATGAAATAAAGGAATTATTTGAATGTAAACTAAAATTTATAGTCCGTTCATCCAAAAATGCCCGTTTTTTTAAATAAAAGATGAAAAAACTTTTTTAATGCTGAACTTTGTTTTGAACAAAATTTTAATGTAAAGTATTTTTTAACAATAATTAATGAAATATAAACAAGCTTTGTTTTCAAAACGACCTAAACAGTTGATAAAAAGTGATTTTTATAAAAACCAATGAATATGAGCAGTTTTAGAAAGAATATTAAGGCTCTAATAGATGCTATACAGTATTACTCATTTCAATTCATCGTTCCTTACAATTATGAAAAATAATTATAGTCCTTTCATCCAAAATGGCCTATTTTTTTAATTTATTTCTAATTGTACTATTTAAATGAAAAACCTAGCATAATATAAAGGGTTTTTGATTAAAACGAATATTTATATTTTCTTATATAAAATTTTCCCAAAAACAAAAGTTTGCAAGCGGTTTAAAAAAAAATGAAGGGCCAATTCGATATTTTATTAATGCTTCACGTTATTCTATACTTAAATCAACGTTGGTAACAATTATGAAAGATGATTATAATCCGTTTATTCAAAATAGCCCATTTTTTAAATTTGTCTCCAATTGTAATATTTGAATATAAAAATTAGGTTAATATGAATGATTTTTTGTTGAACTGACTTTTTTAGTCACTTATGAGTAATTTTTAAAAAAAACGTTCACAAGCGAATTAGGGCCCTACGCTTCTTTCAATTTTTTTAATGCCTAACAATATTCTACATTTAAATTAACCGTTGTAACCAATTATGAAAGATAATTATATGTTCAGTCAAAAATGCCCTATTTTCTCATAATTATCTCAAATCCTAATATTTAATCAGAAAAACTAAGATAATATGGAGGATTTTTTGTTGAAACTGACCTTTTTAGTCATTTATAAATAATTTTTTCAAAAACCAACGTTTACAAGCGATTTTGTAAAAAAATTAGGCCTCTACTTGATGTTTTTCTATTTTTTTAAATCTGGCAGTATTCTAAGCTTAAATTGACAGTTACAACCAATTATGAAAGATAATTATTGGGATAATATAAAGGATTTTCTATTCAAAAAGCCCTTTTCAGTTACTAATAAGTGATTATCTCAAAATACCAACGTATACAAGTAGTATTATAAAAAAAAATACTCAACTTGAGGTTTCACTATTTTTTTCGATGCTGAACTTTTTTTAATAAAATTTTAAACAAAAAAATTCATTGTACCAGTTAATGAACAGTTTCTACTTTTCTTCACTAAATGTCTAATTTATTTCGAAAAAAATAGTATTTATCTTAAATTAAAATATTTCGATAAAAATTAACAGAATGTTTTAATTTACAAAAATCTTTTTAGCTGCAAACCAACATATATATCTTTCAACTATTTTTTTTAAACTAGACCATTTTTTATTACAAAATTATAATGGTATAAAAAATAATCCACTAATAGTACCTTTGTTCTTGTATTGAAGAGAAATAATTATAGTCTGTTCATCCAAAATTGCCTATAGTATTTTAATTCTTAAATGAATTGACTTTTTTACAAAATAAGCGATTTTGCGTTATTCTTTTTCAACTTTACTGATGATAAAAACTGAAACACTGCTGCTACCTCAATCTCTTGATACACCACTTAACCACCATAACGAGATATATTCTACGGTTTTATTAATACTTTAGGAACTGACTGCCAAAAAATGCGTTTGTTGTACTAGAACGGTTCAATAATTATATAAAATAAAAATATATATATAAAAGTCTATAAATACTTTTTTGCAACATAATCTTTCTTTTTATGGAATCCCCTGAAAAGATTCACTCAAATACACTATTTATTTCTTTTTATTACAAAAAATAAAATATTGACAAAAATCTCAATTTTTTCAATAAAAAAAAATTTTGAAACAAGAGATGGAAAATATTGAATATGATATATCACCCTGTATATATATATATATACATATATATATATATATATATATATATATATATATATATATATGGCACATTTTATTGTATTTAATCGATTTTAGAATCACACTGTATATTAAAAACAGTTTGTGATGTAGGAAGACATTTTGAATGGAATCTGTTGAAATGAGCAAAAAATTAAAGATTATTAACCCACCAAAGTGATTGCAGTAGTTCAAATTTGACTTTCAACTAAAAGTCTCATATTTTGATTAAAAAATCAATATCAATAAATATTATTATACATGAATAGTTGAAGTAGTTCAAATGCACCTAAACTTCCTATAATCCATCAACCCTATTTCTAATATTTCGTTTGATGTCCAAAAATTTCTGTGATACAAAGTCATTAATCTTAAATGCTGGAGCATTAAAGTAGTTCAAATGTACTTAAAGCTTTCTATACACCACCTCGAACAATGTCCAAAAATCTTTGTGACAGAATATTTTGTACAAAAGTACAAAATAGTTATTTTCCTAACAAGTGCGGAAAGTGATACTTTCCCGCACGCGACTGCAGTTGTCCCAAACGACGCGGAGCGGAATTCGGGCAAGCGGTCATTATTATTTTTTCTACGACCATATATATTTTTCAAAAATTATTTTATTCCAACAAACATAATAATATACAAAACTAAAAACTACTAAGTATTATAAATATTAATATTGAAAACACAATTTGTTGTATTCTGTAGACTAGTAAGAATTGCCGGTCCAGTGGAGTTATTTGGTTTAATGTGGTTTAATTTAGAAGAAGATTGTACTTATTTGGTCACTTCCAAGACGTTTTGAACAACTTTGACGTTTTAGTAACAATTACACACCTGGGTTGTCATAGCAACTGATATCAAATCCGGGTGGTTTGATAGTTGTTTTGTGACACTCCTTTAAAGAATGTACAAGGTTATATAAAAAATATCTTTATTTTATATTTTCAAAAAATTAAAAATGCTACAAAAAGCTAGAAAAGGTTTAAATTTTATTTGATGGACTATTTCGTAAATATTTATTTACCTGTAGTAACAATAGTTATAATCTCAGAAGTAAAAAACTATTTAATAAGGTCAAAATTTGCATAATTTTACTTTCCCGCACTAGTACGGGAAAGTGACACTTTCAAAACTAAAATGCGTGCAGGAAAGTGCCACTTTCAAAACTAAAATGCGTGCGGGAAAGTGGGTTAAAACGCACGGTCGTAGAAAAAAGATGTTTTGCCAAGTAAATATAGATTTCCACTTGATTTAAATGTCATTTTGACAAAAATAAATGAGACAAATGTATAAATGTGTTATAAGGCTCTCCCAGGACAATAGTTCGTATTATTCAAGAATATTTCCACTAAAAATGCCAATATTGTCATTGATCTGGAGTTTTGGAGTAGTTCAAATGCACCTAAGCCTTCTATAGAGCTACAACTTTGAATCTATCATTTCCGTTGATATCCAAAAATCTCTGTTACAGAATATTTCTTACAAAAGCACAAAACAGATGTTTTGCCAACTAAATATACATTTCTACTTGATTTAAATGTCATTTTGACAAAAATAACTGGGAAAATGTATAAATATGTGTCATAAATTCATCCTAAGACATAATTCAAGAATATTTTGACTAAAAAATACAATATCATTAATCCGATATGAGTAGTTCAAATGTACCATCAGGTTTATATATAAAACGGGTATTATTTCGGTCAAAAAGACGAAGATAGTAGTTCAAATGTACCTAAACCTTTTTTTGATGAAATACATATATACAGGGTGAGTAGAAATTATATTTTACAAATTGTTATTACTAATAAATCAGCTTCGGTTGGTTGTAATGGTAATAAATAATCTCCATCACACTTTTGAATCATACTGAAAGATGATAAATTATTGTCGATATAAATCAATAAAAAAAATTGTATAACATGAAAAACTTCAATAGATTCAATCAGAATCACTTACAAATACAAAAAAGTTCTTGATCTTATAAAAACAGGGGTGAACTTAGGAAAACTTCATTTGGAATTGCTCCTGATCCTAGAAAACACTTTGAAATGTGAATAGTGATTTTAAAAAAGTGTAAAATAGTCGAAAAGTGTGATGAATATCCATCATTCACAATCTTCGATGACAAAAAGTCTAGTCTCTTATTTCAAGATATATTTTAGCACCCATATAACTAAAATAAGGATCTAATTGTATAAAAAATAATAAAGGAACGCTAGGTTTCAAAAAAAATTAATTGAGATGGTGAATAACTCAAAAAATCTCTACTGGAAAGTATAGGGATTAATAAATTTAATCGATAAATAGTACAAATATTGTAGGTACAACTCTTTATACAATAAAAAAAATATCGGGTCAAAATATCATAAAAAATAGAAACCCTTTTAAAGTATATAATGAAAAAATAGTTTTTTTTGTCAATAACAGAACAAAGTTATCGTTATTTCTGCCTACATCGAAATTAAACCAATTTAAAAAAAAATCAAATGGCAGAACGAACGCATCTTAATTCTGTCTATTTCTAAACCTTAACTTTAATTAAAAAAAAAAGAAATGTGTGTGTATGTTAATGATTTAGGGCCACGTTTCACATAAGCCTGCATCTTTCGTCGGCTTGTGGATCTCCTTGTTGATGATGGAGTTCTTCTGAAAGGTAACCACCAGCCATTTCCCTGTGTCTCAAGTGTGCGTTGGATATTTGTCTCTTTACCCTAAAATTAGGAAAAATTTTCAATAAAATGATAAAAAAACTCAATTTTTATAATTAAAACACAACTATAGATCTTTCTGGAATATATTAGTTATATTAGGTACGCTTAAATCTAATAAACTATATTTTGAAGTTTTTTAGATCATTCTCAAAATGTTAAGAAGTATCTAAGAGAATCTAGACCCTTTAGGATCAAGTTTATACAATAAACAGCATTTGAATACATCCTGAAGTTTTTAGATCATTATCTAAATTGTTGAAACCGTCTAGAAGAATTTAAAATCATTTTTACCAATTTAAAACTCCCTAAACTCAGTCGAAAACTTTCCAAATAATTCTCGATAATTTTTAGACGTTTCTGGTATATTCTAGATAGATCGGATTCATTTTCATTTAATAAAAAACATTTCAATTACATTTTGTTGCTTTTTAGATCATTCTTGAAATGTTTAGAAGTATCAAGAGCAGTCTAAACCCTTTGGAATCATTTTTAATTGATGAATAATGATTAATTGCAACTACTCAAAAGGGATGAAAAGTTATAAATATGAAAATCTATACCAATGATTGAGGGTGAGTACATTACAGAAAAATAAGTCCATAAGGCTGGGGTCAATTATGTGGATTGGATGGGATAATTGATCATAAAAAATGGATAACTGCAGATAATGGAGAATTCATGGGGAATGTTAGGGGAAAAGGTAGAAGGTCATTAAGATAAAGCTAAAAGAGTCATTAATTAATTTTGGTAATGTTATATCTTATTGGTAGAAGATTTTATTAATTTGAAGGTGATAGTTGCTCTTTAATGACCTTGTGAGTCACATCTTTCAAAACTTCCATTTCACAAGGCAAATACTCCTTCCAGGATGTTATTTTAAGGTATCTGGAAAGTTTTCTTCTATTTTCAGATTGTGGGTAGCCCCCAGCTCACATTAAGATGTCTGAACCTTCCATTTTCACCAAAATTTCTTTCAATTCTAGCAAAAATCTCATAATTCGATATCAGATAATTGGAAAACCTTTCTTTCCTTTACAATAAGATGTGGAAGTTGCCTTGGGGACCACATCTTTTGAAACTTCCATTTCACAAGAGGAAAACATCTCCCTGGATATTCTTCCAAGGTATCAAGAATGTTTTCTCCCATTTGCAGATTGAGGTTTGACCAAAATGTACATTGAATTGTTTGAATAATCCATTTTCATCAAGATATCTTCACCAGATGATTCGGTAACCGTTCTTGGTACAAACTAAAAGACTTCTTTGACTATTTCCTTCACAAAACCTAAAGACCAGCAATTAATTTCATCCCAAGGATGTAAGGTTGAGAAAAAAATCAAATATATTGCATAAAATACTGGCATTGTAAAACATTTCCAGTAAAACCAAATTACCTTTCGGAAATAGCAACTTCTTCTCCATTGTTATTCAATACTGTTGTGATCATATTGTCACTCACAACCCATTTTTGACCCCTCATCACTACATTATTCGGAGGTTCATGGTCCTTGTTCAAATCCGAACTCCATATGGTTACGTATCCGTTACCTTCCAATTTCAGTGACCTACAAAGGAATAAAAAACACAAAATCAACATTTCAACATTTACCAAACTGATCCTTACCTGTGAAATTTGTAAGTGGTTTCTTCGTCTCCTGCCCGTCTGATGACTTGCCATCCTCCTAGGGCTATTTCTTGATTGCTCTTATTGTGCAACTTGACAAATTGACCATCAGGATCGACGTCAACGACTTCTATGTCCCCTTTCGACGAACTGTTAACGCTGTAATCAGATAAACTGGATTCTTGGCTCTCTTCTAAAAGTGTTCGCTTCCTTTTAGAACCGAATCTAACAGGAGTGCGACGTTGGGAAGAGCTGCGTTGAGTGCGATGTGATGCCTCGTGAATATCGGAACCTGGAATATATTAGATAAGTTAGAAGGATAATTTTTTTTTTTTACGAATGTTAAATACTCACCACCTGATGGAGTGATATTGAGACGAGCTTCTTCGGATTCAAGAAGTTTGCGGTAAGCTGCGATTTCTAAATCGAGTGAGACTTTAATGTCCATGAGATCTTGGTATTCCTGTAATTGAGTAGCCATTTCTTCCCTGAGTCTGTTCAGTTCTCTTTCTAACAGAGCTAGATCTTCAACGTGACGCATACGTTCGTTCTGTAACACGAAATTAGGTTAAAATTTAGTTTCAAATCGGGAAGTTTCATAAATATACCTCCAATAATTTTTCCAAATCTCTAGCTCTCGCTGCCAGACCGGCATTTTGATTTTCCAAATCGGTAATTCTCGAAGTTAGAGTATCGAGTCTAGATCTGGTCTGTCTCAATTCGTCGAGGGCACCTGATGAGGCCGATTGATGTCTATCATTGGCGTTTTGCAAATTCTTAATTTTTTGCTCGTAAAGTAATTCGATTTCGGCGCGATTATTCGCCATTTGCGACTCGTATTGGTCACGGAGATCCTGTAAAGCATCTTGTAATTTGGCTTCGTATTTTTCAGCGAGACGACCATCTATTTCGCTGATTTCTACCTGGCGACGAGTACGAGTTTCTGTCAACTGTTGTTGGTAAACCTACAGCATCAAGCAAATTTATTTAAAGACGATTTCGAAAAAATTAAAGCGGAACACAGAATTAACACGAACATGACATGATGTGGATATTCGTAAATGTCAAACTAAACTTTCTTGACGGAAAAGATTAAGCTAAAACACCACTGCGGAAATCGGCGTAATAACACGAATAATTTTTCTAAAGCCAAAAACGAGGATGTTGTAAACAAAACAATACCAGCAATACAGAATCACCTGACGTATTCTGTGCACATAACCTCACAAAATTAAGGAATTTTAAAGTCTTGGTTTAATTTTAATTTACTGTTAATTTTCTTTATGAACTACAAGTACTATTTCAGTGTCTTTCAACTAGTAATTTAATGTGATAGTTAAGTCTTCAATTTTAGCTGCATAAACCAAGCTTCGACTCATCAAGAAACCATGATAATGCACACAATTTCAACTTTATCGCAATCATTGACAAAATATGAACATGCCCTCGTATAAAGTAAACAAATGACGGTCACTATTATTTTTGGTTAGTAAGGCATGGATTCGACCTTTGCTTGAAAAGATAAAAGAGAAATTTTTGACATTTACTTATTAGATTATGGTGTGGGCGAAAACTTTTGACCGGTAGTGTATATAATACATTATAAATAATGCAAAGACCGTTTAAATTTCTGTCACCTTTACATACATGCATTTTTAAGGTTATGTTTACTAGCGAATCAGCGTCATGTTCGCGTTCATTCTGTGCAGACATCTTGTACTGTAATTAGGTATAAATAGAAATATTTCAATTGACTTCAAAAATACTGTATAAAATGATGTCATAATTTCGTTTTCGTGAATCCTTGAATTTTGATTGGTATCTTTATTTTCAGATGTTTACATCATCACTACTTTTAACGAATATATTTTTAGAAATCAAAAATATTATTAATTTTTATTAATTTCTTTATTTTTTTAATTTAATCCAATTACTTTTTAATGATAATATTGAACTTTTACTTTTGAAGCATTACTATGAAATAATCTATATTTGGTGCTGCTTTTACATCATATCTATTTTTAGATCTGATCAATACCTACAGTTGCGTGAAACCCAGAAGGGGTATTTTATTTACCTTCTCCCATTTCTGCATAATAAATAAAACTAAACAAAGGAAAATTGAACCTTATAACAGAAATTTCACTAAAATGTGCTTAAAGAAATCATATAAATAAAAACTTTGCTATAACTGTGTTTAAATACATTTTGTAGGTTTCCAGATAATCCTCGAAATTGTTGGAATCAAATAGAACAGTCTAGACTTAATTTAAAATATTAGAACTCAGTTTGAAGCTTTCTAGATAATTCTCGATCATTTTTAGACATATTTAGTATATTCTAGATAGACCAGATTCATTTTTATTTAATAAACAACATTTCAATTACATTTTTAAGCTTATTAGTCCACTAACCAAATATTTAGAAGTATCTAAAACAGTCTAGAACCTCTAGGATCAAAATTATATAATAAAAACCGTTTGAATACATCCTGAAACTTTTTAGATCATCATACAAATTATTAGAACCATCTAGGACAATTTAAAATTATTTTTTACCAATTTAGAACTCCCTAAACTCAGCTGAAAGCTTTTTAAATAATTCTCGATCATTTGTAGACGTTTCTGGTATATTCTAAATAGATCGGATTTATATTCATGAAAAAACAACATTTCAATTACATTTTGTTGCTTTTTAGAATGTTTAGAAGTATCTAGAACAGTCTAGACTCAATTTAAAGCTTATTAAATAATTCTCGATCATTTTTAGACCTTTCTGGTATATTCTAGGTAGATTTTTTACTACAGAAGTTTCATTATCAGCTGCTCAACAAAATCATATAAATAAAAACGGGACATTTCCAAAGGACACAATCATCTATCAAGAAATTACTGATAAAAGAACACAAAGGATTAGAAAGAAACTAGCCCTTGACCTTTTTTACTTTTAAAACTAACGAATCTTCCCATGCAACTTTCTAGCCAGAAAACATTTCACTTTTTATTTAATAAACTATAATTTTGTTTGGATTTTTTTTTGTATAACGAGATTCTATAATTATAAAAAAATATATTCAGTAACAATGTAGAGAAATCCTACAAATTCAGGCGGTATACTTGACCCCGTAACCCAATTCAACTGAGGGGTTATGTCATGACACAACCTATAATAAATATTTTTTTCGCGACACTAAACAGCATGTGATTCGACAGGAATTTATAGATTCTCTTGGGGTATTGTATTTTTAGATCTCAGTCTCGAGTTGGTAGATCATTATTTTCATCAAATATATCAGGATCAGATTAAGAGTAATGAAATTTACAATCAGGTCAAGGTATATATAATTTTATAAAACAAAAAAGCAAATTGGTAAAGTCTTGTTCTTAAATTTAAACTCCACAGAGATCTGTTTACATAACTTCCACTTTTAGATATAAAAATCATTTAAATCAATGTAGTGTAAAACTTATTGATAAATATCAAAAAAATTATATATTGCCAAATCTATAATTGGGAAATTCTCATGCAATCTTGAAACTCCTGTCCTTGCAGTTTTTAGAAGACAAACATCATCGAGACTAAAAGATTTTAGATTTGTAAGGACATTATACACAATAAAGAAAAATTATTGTACAGAAAAGAGCAATGGAGAAAAGCAGTTAAAAAGAATCTGGGGTTACCAAGATGTACCAGAACCAAGCAAATAAATAAATAATAACATTCACTTATTGAATTACCAAAGTTAAAATTTAAAAATTTTTCATTTAAAATGTGAAAATCATTAGTAATGTGGTATTTAACTCCGAAATTAACATATTCCTATTTATTTGACACAAATGAATAAATCCAAAAACGCTGATTAAAATTCAAGGTGAACTATTAGAAAATCTTGTCAATAGAATGGTGCAAAGACCCACAATTTATTCATATTTATTTATAAATATGATATCAACATCACATATATTACCCAAGAGTACTTTTAATGAAAAGTAAATTAATATGAATTTTATATACATAAAACTAGATAAAAATAATTTTTTCACAAGTAAATATAAAGAATAGTAAAAAAATAAAACTGGTTCAATAATCTACTGAAATAGCAGTATGCATTACATTTCAAACATTTCCAAAATAACACAGTAGGTTACTAGGAAGTGAGCCAAATATTAAGACACAATAATGATGTAACTATGTAAACAAAAGTATAAATATCAAGAAAAGAACACATTTTCTCAAAAAAAAAGATTGTTCCTACTTTATATGTTCAAAAAATGAATTAATAAGGTTAAAATCAAGGGTAGAGGTGGTCCAGATAAGATACAATGTTTATGGACGAGCAAAATAAGAAACAGAAGAGGTATAAGTTCATGAATCTACACAGGATTAAAAAAACTTAAATCGTTTTTAATCTCATTAAAAATATGGTACCTTAAATGAAAAAACAAAGTAACAAGCCTATGATTACCAACAGAATAATTAGAATTATAAAAAATGGTATAATTATTAAATCAAAATAGTTTTCAAGATATTCAACAATTAAAGCAGTAAACTGAGTTCAAATTATAGAAAAATTGCAATTTCAATTATTTTACCTGATCCTTGAAAGATAATTCTTCTCTAAGACTTTGATTAGCGTTTTCAACTTCGACTCTAGCCAAAGATTCTTCCTCCAACTGTTTACGATGAGCATCAAGAAGCTTTCTCAATTTATCTCTTTCTTTTTCAAGTTCCTTGGCGTCTGCAATTGCTTTTTTAGCATCAGCGGTAGCTTGGTTAGCTTTAAGCTGTAATTCATTGCATCTCGTTTCATATATCCTAGCAGAATTTTCGGCTAAAGCCAAGTCCTTGTTTTTCTTAGCCAAATCCGCTTTAAGCTCCTCGTTTTCATCTAATATACGTTTAACATCAATTTCTAAACGAGCTTTTTCGCGGTGTGTTTCATCTAACAACTTTCTTGCATCTGATAATTCGTGATCATACATGGATTTGATATTAGAGACTTCTCGGGTAACAGTCTCTTGTGTCGATTGTATTTCTCTGGTTAATCTATTATTTTCTGTTTCTAAATACCTGACACGATCTATATATCCCGCCAAACGGTCATTAAGATTTTGAAGTTCTTGTTTTTCTAGTAATCTAGAATGTCTTGTGGGGCTTAAAGGGCTCGCTGGACGCTGCGGAGCCACCGGTGTCGATCCTTTTTTAGATTTCGATGCCATTTTTAACACTTAGATCACACAAACTGTTCACTAAAATGTCTACAACAAGCTCTTTACCAACTAACGCGACCAACACGACAACTTCACGAAAATCGGTCGAGGTCTCCTCGAGGTAACCAAACTATTTTTGGTGATGATATGATGGGAGCGGCGTTTAACGGTTTCTAAGCTTACGTTGGTCAAAATGACAAATATATGTAGGTGGGGCAAAGTTATAGATTTCTATATTTTTCGACTTTAGTACAGCTATCACTCAATAGATGACAGTAGCATTTTTTGTATAAAATGACCTATAAAATGAAATATTAGATTAATTTATTTAATAAAAATTGAATAAGTCGTACTTATGAGCATCTATAATATATTTAAATATACAATACATATATTTTTGATGATATTTCAATGAATTCTTAGACTACCATCTATTGGTTAGGTTATAATTTTAGCGTCATATTCAATGAACCGATTGGCTTGAGTTATAAACATTGAATATAAGTAATAATAAATGAACTAATCCATTTAGTAAATATATTTAATTTAATATAAATTTGTGGACACTAACAGAGTACGAAAAACTTATACCTTGTTCCTATAATATAAAATATATGCTTCAATATATAAAAATATAAGTTGTGACTATTCGCACGTTCGCACGTTCGCACGTGGATAAATTAATAGAAAAATCATTGGTAATTTTTGAAAACGGAGAATTTAATTTATTTTTGAATTGATGCTATGTAAATTGAAAAATTAGTATACACGACCGATCATCTAAATTCACGTTAAATTTAATTATTCAATATTACTACAGATTTAAATAATATTTTCTTTATAAATTCGGTAATAAATAACACACAACGCGGTTTTTTCAAAATTACAACCTTTTTTATAAATTACTATGGATTTTTTCATTATTTCATTCATGTGCCCTTACCTCGTGTGAATAGTCACGGCAGAAAATATATTTAGGTTGGTACCATGAAGTTGGCCACTTCACAAAAATTTTTGTCTTGTCATTATTTAAAAAATGGCTGCAACAGCGGTGCAACAATCAAATGTTAATGATTATTTATCTAAAAAACAACAAGAAAGTCCTAAAGAATTAAGTTCAGAATGGGCTGAACTGGAAGAACTCCATAATAAAAAGTAAATATATTAAAAACATATAAATCTATTATTAATTGTATTTGTATTTTACAGATTATGGCATCAAATTACCCTGAAATTACTCACATTTATTAAAAAACCCGAATTGCAAAAGAACGATAATCTAATTCAACTTTATACAAATTTTATTCAGAGTTTTGAAAACAAGTAAGTCATGTTACAATAACATAACCTCAATATATACGTTATTTATACTCAATAGGATTTTTATGGTTTTAAAATTAATTTTATTACACGCAAATATAAAAATAAATATATTCACGGTCATATGTGTTAATTTAGCATCGCGTATTATTTTTCTAGAATCAACCCCCTTTCTCTGGTAGAAATTGTTGCAGTAGTTGTTCAACAATTTAAAGAACCTAAAGACGCAATAGCTTTCCTTCAAAAGACTGAACCTAAAGTAAAAGTAAATCCCGATGCACAAAATCTTTGTAAAGTATTAGCGGGTCAAATATACATTGAAAAATTGAATGACCTAGATGCTACAAAAAAAATAATAGAAGAGGTTGAGGCTACTTTGGATACTGCGGACGGGGTTACCCCCGTACACGGAAGATTTTTCTTACTAGCGTCTCAATATTACAGGTACGTATTTATCAAAAAATATTTTTTTTCACTATGTTTTGATAAATTTTAGAATCCAAGGAGATCATGCTCAATATTACCGCACAGCTTTAAGATATTTAGGTTGTATAGATCTGGAAACTTTAACAACTGAAGCAAAAGTGCAGCATGCGTTCTTTTTGGGATTGGCTGCTTTATTGGGCGAAGGTGTTTATAATTTAGGGGAATTACTCGCCCATCCGGTTTTAGAATCGCTCAAATCGACCGAAAATGCTTGGTTAGTGGAACTTTTGTATGCATTCAATTCTGGTAATATAAACAAATTTGAGGCCATGAAACCACAATGGGGAGCTATAGCTGATTTAGCCGCAGAAGAATTATTTTTGAGGCAGAAAATATCTTTGTTGTGTCTCATGGAGGTGAGAGTTTGTTTTCATTTAATATTATGCTATAAATTAAAAATTTATTTGGTTATTTCATAGTATCTTCGTTTTTTAGCTTTATAAAATTGAAAATAGTTTGATTTCCATAAATTTCTTCCCAAAACTTTGTTATAGTGGAAAAAATAATGAGAATAAAAAAATTTACACATATTAGTTTCAGGGTTTTTAACATTCATATAAAAGGCTTTTGGCTCCTGAAAATCGAAAAATCATTTGATTTCGATAAATTTTTGTGAATTGTTCTTGTAAATCGCGTATGTTTAATAATTTTTATAAAAGTAATTGAATGTAGTTTTTTTTCATTTTATTTCTTAATCCATACAAAAAAATGGAGAAATTGAAAAAAAAATGTATGAAAAAGTCAATTTTTTATGTTTTTATTACTTAAAATAACATTTCCTTTCGAAATTTACCTTTTCTCATATACAGTGAAGGATTTACCAGCAGGACTTGTAAGCTATAGCCTAGCGCGATGGATTTTAAGGGGCTGCAAATTTTTTATTGTGCTTCACAAAAATTACAAAACAATATTGATCATACGGGATGATGTCATTGCCATATTATGTAAGGGTGCTAATAACTTAATTTCATTTTTATTGTAATGAAAAAATTTGAAATTCATTGCAAATATCTTTGTTCTTTTGGTGAAAGGATGTTCTAAAAAAGCAGAAAAGGTTTTAGTGTGGTTTTTCTAATTCCTAGTCATTCGATCTTGCAACCTCCAGGGTTTATTACGTGTAGTAACCAGACTTTTTGCTAGCAACATAGTTTAACTATCTTACTGGTGTAACTACAAGTTTAAACATTGTTAGTTAGTCCTTGTACTTCTGGGTTTGACATTTATGTTAGCAGTAAAGTACACTGATATGATAACTACTTTTTTGGCCCATTTCATATCGTTCAGTCAATTTTGGGTTATCTATAAGCTGTTTCTGTATTTAATCAAGTATCCTCAGGGTATGCTTTGCCGATTAGCTAATAAACCAAGATATGGTGCTAGAAGGGAAATTACTTGAAAAGTTCTCGATTAAATAATTTCCAAGGTGTACAGTAATTTTAACAATGTATGTTTTTATGGTAGTTCTGATGTAGATTTTAAATAATGATTAGAACACTCAAAAATACTTTAACTTTGATAGATGACATTCAACAGACCGTCCCATAATCGGCAGTTGACATTTGATGAAATTTCCAAGGAAACTAAATTACCACTCAATGAAATCGAACTTCTCGTTATGAAAGCTCTGTCCCAAGGACTTGTCAAAGGAGCCATCGATCAGGTGAAGTATTTAGATTAAAAGGGAAAACTTCAATTTTAATGTTATATTTCAGGTTGCTAATACCGTAAATATGACCTGGGTTCAACCCAGAGTTTTAGATCGCACCCAAATATCCAGCATGGTAACGAGATTGAATGAATGGGGCCAACACGTTTATACCATGGAACAGATCTTAGAAGATCAAGCGAGTGAAATATTAACGTTGTAATAGGTACTAATGAGTTATACAGAGTGTCATTGGTATTTTTTTTTTTATCAAAAATGTACTAATAAAAGATTAATATTTTCGGTTTGGTTTATATTTCTTGATCCAGTTTTTCTTTGGTGTGATTCGGAAGTGCTAAAGTCAAGTGAAATGACAGTTGTGGGTAATTGGAATGAAAACAAGGGTGAGTGTAAATAAATATTATATTTAGTCGCATAAAATTTCACTCCATTATAATAAAAAATAAACAAAATCAATGCACATTGTATAAATATATCTAAGAGCGTTTAACAATTTCAGCCACTTATTTTATTGCTTACAGAATAAAACGAAAACATTTGGCACTATTGCACTTAATTTTCTAGTACAAGGATCTGTCAATAAATCCGCGACTTTTTTATGAATTTCCAATCTCTTGATCGGCCTATATGTCAACAGAAATCTGTCAATTCGTACAAGCTGCTTCGTTTAGTTAATTTTACATGTAAAAAGTGATTTACTGTATTTTCTTTAGGTCATAAAAGCACAATTGAGGTCTAAATATGGTGTTAACCTCGATTGGAAATTGTGGAAAACTTGACTTGGTCACTTTTGGGCACTACATTTACTGGAGAACTACCACAATGTTATTTGATCGCAATACGTACAAGTTTTCGTAAATTGGGGCCATCACAATACACCAAAGACCAAATAGTATGATTCTGATGGTGATTCAACACCAAATAAAGAGGAAATAAGATTATCAGTCAATAAGTCATAGTAGCCCATATTTTTTGTATCTATACACATCAAAAGGTGTAAAACAACAAACGACGAATATTGTGTCAATTCATTGGATGGATTTAAAAAGGATAAAAGAACTACTACATTTTGTCAGGAACAAAGTTCTATTGTACCGGGACAATTGATGTATATGAAAATCTACAAATTGATCCTTATTTTCCCGATTTAGTCTTTAGTGACTATTTCTTGTTTCCAAACTTGATGAAATGGCTCTACAGAAGGCATAAAAGATTTGAGGAAACGTTGGATTAAGTGCTTAGTGATTGAAGGAACCTAAATTGGAAATTAATTTTTTACTAAAAAAATCGCCGACTTATGGACTCGTCCTCGTATCATTATCAGAAAAAATTACACATTTGTGACTAAGATATAGATGAAAACTCGAGAGAATACATGAATTTTGCTGTTTAAATAACTTGAAAAGGTTTTTACACGTTTTTTATATATAAAAAAATTATTTTTAGGTTAATTTTTAATTATTTTCTACCCCCCAAACGAATTTGAACAATTTTTAACAATAAAAGAATAAATTAAAATGAATTTAAATTTGAGAATATTTCATTCGACGAACGAGATTCATTCCAGTGCTGAATTTTACACTCTACACTAAGAAAACATGAAACGTTATTTCCTTCAATAGCTAATTTTTAATTATCTAATTAAATAGGGTAAAGTTATAGATTTTCGGGTAGAAAAAGTCGAGAATATCAATAAGAAAGAATTTAATACAATTATTAACTCTTAAGTACCCATGGAAGATTTTGATATAAGATTCTACCGGTAAAGATCTCAGCAAGATTTTAAAGCTGCCCAAAAGTTTAATTTGTATTTAAAACATCAAAAACTTCCAATAAAACTCATATAATGCATGAAAAGATTTTTTGGTGACCAAAACGTGTTTTTTCATTTGTTTTGTCAAAATCTTTAAAAAGAAATTACTAAAATGTGTAATTTTTCCATAGAAAAAACATTTTATGATAAATATTACGAGTACAACATTATAAAAAAATAGCTATTTATCGGCAAGGCAGCTTCTACATCACTTGTGTATTTAATCTACACTGATTTCGTGCTATGTTAACATTTATCTATAATCTATATGTAAATATATTAATTATAAATATTTCTCGATTGTCAATTACCAAAAAAATAAAACTAAATTGACAAATTAACAAACGTTAATAACAAAACTTCGAAAACAACAAATATTAAAATGCTCATCAAATACTAATTTATTGCCATATCGTATTCGATACTTTTCTCACATCACCTGTAACTGCAGTTTCAGATGAAATGGTTTGATTTGGGAAGAAAAGTGAAAAAACTTTGAAGGAATTGGGGAAACAAAGGAGAAATTGGTACAAAAGGCAATAGAACTTTTTACGAAACCTGAAAATGTTGATATTGGAAAAGGAACATTAATGGAAAAAAAAATTAAGGAAAAAGTGAATTAGAGGAATTGAGAAAGAAAACAGATCAAGAAATGAGTACAAGATGCAATAACAGAAACACAGGAATCGGAGGGATTTGGAGATAAGGGAACGAAAGGAATAGATATAGGAGAGAACTAAAACCACATTTGGCACTTCAAAATGTTGATTCAAAAAAATTAACATGTGAAGAAACAATAATAGAGAAAAATGAAATTAAACAGCTGAATAAGAGGAAATGGGGAAGACTAATAGGAAATGAGAACGGAAATTGTTGAAGAAATAAGAGAAAATAGAAGATAACTTGTGTAATAATTAGAAATAAAAAGAAAAGAAACTACTGAATTAGAAGTATTAAAAAAGAATATGAAAAAAATTGATACAAGAGCGACCGAAGCCTTAATTGATACTTCGAAACGTAGAATTAAGAAAAAAGACAAAATAAGAAGCAATATTAGAGAAAAAGGAAACTAATGGTTAGAGCCAGGAACCTTCATCAGTTGAAACAGCTTAATTGGAGTAGATGAAAATGAAGATAATGAAAGAAATGAGTACAACACAGACAGAAATCATCATCTGACAGTGATAGCAAAATAAATAAGAATAGATGAAGAAAAACAATTGAATTAGAGGAATCGGGAAATAAGAAATGGATATAAGAGAAATTGGAACCTTAATTGACACTATGAAACGTAGACTCAAGAAAATGGAACACAAGAAGAAGAGTAATAAAAGAAAATGAAGATAATCATATGAATTAGAATAATTGGGAGAGGAAACAGTTAAGGAACTTAATATAAAAAAGACTAAAGTCTTTTTAGCTATTTTAAAACAAAGAATTAAGAAAAATGGTAAAATAAGAAGCAATAATAGAGAAAAATGAAATGAGGATGCAGAGCTGTATAAGAGCCAGGAAGCTTCATCAATCACCTTACAACGTAGACATTAAAAAATAATAATAACAAAAACAGCAAAATTGGAGGAAGTGAATACGAAGATAATGAAAGAAATGAGTACAATAGAGACAGGAATCATCATCAGAGACAGAGATAGTGAAAGAAATAAGAATAGAAAAACAAAAAAATAAACAGAACTAAGGAAATTTGGATAATTTAGAAGAAGAAGAAGAAGAAGAAGACAGTGAAGAAAATAGGTATAAAAGACTAAAAAGTCCTAGGCAGCTTAACTAAAGGAATTGGAAAAGAAAACAGTGGAAATGGGTATTAGAAAGACCGATACCTGAAAACATAGTAATTAGATAAGTAACAAAATAATAAAATAGAAACAGTTAGGTAAAAAACGAAGTTGGTATAACATTAGCTGTCAATATAAAACAACGCGAGTGTCATTAGCGTATAAAAGCTCATGGGGTAGTTGTCTTCGAATGTATATACTTCGATGAATATTTAAGCGTACGCGTACCACGGTTGTTTTCTCACCCATCTCAGTTTTCCGTGGGTTTGGGCGTGTATTTTAACGCTGGCGCTTTCGGCTGCCCTTACGGTTTCTTTTACGCTCTGCATTAGATTCTGAGCGTTACCCTCCAACATTTCGGTAGCTTCTCGATCCTCTTCGGATCCTGTAAATTGGAATAAATAATATAATAGATATCAATCGTTATTGCATCGATATTTGTTAATATAAATCGTACTGATGAGGCGCAATATCGTCGAAATCGGTCGTTAAAATTATATTTTTAATTATAACTATATAATTGTCATTTTATTTAAAAACTAATTTATTTATAATCTTATTATTTTCTGGACTAAATTTAAATTCAAGTCATATAACTTGGCAACCTTATAACTAATTCTAGGGATAATCTCTTATAGATTATGAATATGTATTATTGATATAAAAGAGTAAACAAAATGGATGTTTTTGTCGACTTATACGTCATTTTATAACGGGTGAAACAAAAATATTGATTGAAATGATAGTTTTTCCATGTTTGTTGGCTCCCAACTCGATATATACCGGATGAACCAAGAACCATATTTTCTTTGACTCATATATCTATATATAATGGGTGAACAAAAAAATGGTCTAAATTATAATTTCTCTTTTTTTTTGGGTGTTTTGGTTGACTAATATATAACAAGTGATCTAAAAAATTGATAAAAATCTCGAATTCCTATATTTTTTTATGTTTTTATAATAAGTAAACCAAAAAAATTTACCACAAACACAATATTCTTGACTTCGGATGTCTTTGTTGATTTGATGTAGGTCAACATGTTAAGAACGAACCAAAGTATTAAGTAAAATTATAATTTTTCCCTTTTTTTACGTTTCTCTTTTGTCTCGACCGTAGATTTATAAAGGATGAACCAAGAAAATTGATCAAAATTATGATTTCCTTTTTTTTTGATGTACATCCATAAAGAGTGAACCCAAAAACACGGATCAAAACGATAATTTTCTTATTTTCCACATTTTGTTGGCTTAACATGATCATTTGAATCAACTAACGTTATGCGATGTTGTCAAGTGTAAATTTATTTTGGAGATAATTGGAAATGGGAATTTTTTGTTAAAGAAAAGATACTACAAAAATTTCCTACCTTTATATCGTTTTCCAAACTCTGGTTAGCAAGCGAAATGTACAGCAAAACGAAATTAATGGAATAATTCGTAAATGATATATTTCAAAATTACCTTGAGATCCCAGCATCGTGGCTTTAACGGTACTAAGTATCTTCAATTGGGTAGCTATGGTCGGTATTCTTTCGCAAACTTGAAGTAAATTGGTTCTAATTCTCTTATCGGTACATTCCCTAGCTAATTGCTTGGCTATTCTAGTAACATCAGCACTGGCATCGGCTATGGCCTTAGCGGTAGCTATCAATTCTCTTTTGGAACCTAAATTTTGGGAAAATTAGATTTATAACAGAAAAAAAGGTTTTTTTTTTGAACAAATAAACGTAAATAATGAAATATTTTTGTAGTAAAAAAATTATAGAGGTTAAAATAGTCCTTAAATCAATGTAGGGTGTTTAATGATGATCATTTGGTACACCGTTGGGTACTAAAGATGTGACAAAGGGACATTTTGTGGTACTAACCTTTATCATCGTTGTGAACAAGTTCCGATAATCTTGCCATGAGTTTTGCCATCCGTTGGGCAGCAGCAATTAGATCGTTGTCCTTCGCAGACCATTGTCTCACTTCTCTATGCAAATTATGGGCTGCCACCTGTATTTAAGCATTTTGTTTGTTTTTCAATATTATTTTCACATCAAACATCACTTTTTATAAACCAAAAAATTGATGAACGACAAACAGTGAGGATAAAATCACATTTAAACAACGTTGCCGGATTTTTAAAATAGTATGCATATTGATGAAATACAAGACAATTTTTTTAATTTAACAACCCTAATGTGGAATTCCATTGTTAATTGACTTAGTCGATAAAGAGGTGGGAAAACTCAAGAACCAAATATGTCAATTTTCATTTAAATCTGGTAAATTTTTGATTTTTTTGACATCTACTACCTTGAAAACACCCGCACGTCGTTTATGCCCAAAATTATCAAAATGAGAACCGAAAACACAGACACAACCGATGGTAGATTAATACAACTGTAATAGACCAGTCAAAGTTGACAGTTTTCGGTTAAAATTGGGCTTAGCAACAATTATTATTAATTTTCATTATACCTGTATAATGAATTCAATATAATGGTTGATAAATTAAATTATCGCAACTCGTTTTCATTCACAAACGTTTCCTAAGCCCCTTTTTTAAATATCACAAATATTTTTTCTGTTAACTGCTGTAAATAACATGCTAGAATAAGATATTATACATAAAGTGCTATTACAATGTTTACAAATCTTCTTAAATAAAAAAATACAACTTATTACTTCACTAAATCACCTATAAGTAATAGAATTAAGCAAGAAAAATTTAAAGTCGAACATAATTCGACTGGACCATAACTCGAAATTGGTATAGAAGGTCGATCTTCACCCTACGCTCCTAAAAATCGAAAATAGGCGGTTTTAAAATAAAATATAGTCTCCTCAAAAAAAAAATCCAAGTAATTAATTAAATAAATCGAAATAAACTGGAAAAACGAACACAATTCGACTGGACTATAACTCGAAATTGGTATAGAAGGTCGATCTTCACCCTACGCTCCTAAAAATCGAAAATAGGCGGTTTTAAAATAAAATAGAGTCTCCTCAAAAAAAAAATCCAATTAATTAAATAAATCGAAACAAACTGGAAAAACGAACACAATTCGACTGGACTATAACTCGAAATTGGTATAGAAGGTCGATCTTCACCCTACGCTCCTAAAAATCGAAAATAGGCGGTTTTAAAATAAAATAGAGTCTCCTCAAAAAAAAAATCCAAGTAATTAATTAAATAAATCGAAACAAACTGGAAAAACGAACACAATTCGACTGGACTATAACTCGAAATTGGTATAGAAGGTCGATCTTCACCCTACGCTCCTAAAAATCGAAAATAGGCGGTTTTAAAATAAAATAGAGTCTCCTCAAAAAAAAAATCCAAGTAATTAATTAAATAAATCGAAATAAACTGGAAAAACGAACACAATTCGACTGGACTATAACTCGAAATTGGTATAGAAGGTCGATCTTCACCCTACGCTCCTAAAAATCGAAAATAGGCGGTTTTAAAATAAAATAGAGTCTCCTCAAAAAAAAAATCCAAGTAATTAATTAAATAAATCGAAACAAACTGGAAAAACGAACACAATTCGACTGGACTATAACTCGAAATTGGTATAGAAGGTCGATCTTCACCCTACGCTCCTAAAAATCGAAAATAGGCGGTTTTAAAATAAAATAGAGTCTCCTCAAAAAAAAAATCCAAGTAATTAATTAAATAAATCGAAACAAACTGGAAAAACGAACACAATTCGACTGGACTATAACTCGAAATTGGTATAGAAGGTCGATCTTCACCATACGCTCCTAAAAATCGAAAATAGGCGGTTTTAAAATAAAATAGTCTCCTCAAAAAAAAATCCAAGTAATTAATTAAATAAATCGAAATAAACTGGAAAAACGAACACAATTCGACTGGACTATAACTCGAAATTGGTATAGAAGGTCGATCTTCACCGTACGCTCCTAAAAATCCAAAATAGGCGGAAAAAAACTCGAGTCTTTAAAATTATATTTTGGACATTTATGAATCATAACCTTAAAAAAATTAAATCAAAAATTAATTTAATGAATAATTATGTAAATATTTTTTTTCGTCATTTTTACTGCCTTAGATAGATAATCAACAAAAATTAATATTAAAGCTAATCTACGGGGGGTAGGCGATACTATCTACAGCTAATTATACATACGAGGGGAAGTAGAATAGTAAAAATTAAATAATTACCATAATCGGTTGACTTGGGAGCGGTGCCGTTTTGAATACTTCATCTTCATCGTCGGTTTCAGGTGGAGGCGGTCTGACTGGAACTCCTTCGTAAGGTAAAGGAGGACGCGGCGGTGCTTGATCTAAACAAGAAACCATTGAAAATATAACGCCATATATACAGTGAGAAACGTAAACATTCAAACAATGGATTGATGTTAGAGATGAGAATCAAAAAAATAAAAATAACAGATAGCAATACATATTTTTAAAGCTTTATGACAACACGAATTACCGTCTTCTATTATATAATCGGGAATAAATCTCGATCTTCCTGGATGGGCATGTAAAAATAAAATACGTTCAACAAAATAGGCAATACGATAAAATATAATTCCACTATATACACACACACACATTATTTCATAAAATATCGAAAAGTTGAAATGAAATTTGAGGTTAAGAACTAATAGTGTTAATAAAGTCATTCGGGAAATTTTTGTAAACCACCTGTAATTTTTTATATTAATAATACAGTTACTTGGAAACACCTTTTTGGTAAACATGTTAGTATTCGAATGACTCTAGAAATACTATCACCTAACCTCTAAATTACAATTTTTAATCAGTGAAATTCATCGTATTGTTTTAGTAAGCATATTAGAACAAAACGAGCATTTATTTAGTCAAGCTTCCACCAAATAGCGTTCCACCATTGCTAATTAAATATATACAGTGTTATATGCCTTTA
The DNA here is from genome assembly GCF_026250575.1 of Diorhabda carinulata. Lineage (NCBI taxonomy): Eukaryota > Metazoa > Arthropoda > Insecta > Coleoptera > Chrysomelidae > Diorhabda > Diorhabda carinulata. The sequence continues at coordinate 4,046,901 of NC_079464.1, read as the reverse complement.
CATCTTCAAAGGTCCTACTACAACAATGGTGCGATCATGTTGGGTAATTATTTGAAATTATGAAAGAGGGTAAAAGAAATTTGAGCAAAATTTGAGAAATTCTCTTGGAAGGGATGTTTGAGTCGAGAAAAATGAAAAGATATGTAGAATATTACAAAATGGCTACTAGTCCTATAATCCCATAGTGTTAATATAATATTGCTACTAATTTTTTTGCTTTCAGTATAATATTAAGGTTCTGACGTTGTTAAATGATGTTTTCTAGAAATTCCAACAAGTGAGGTCCAAAAAGTATCTAGAAGATTTGATTGTACTACAGAACGACATATAAATAGTACAATGTTGCCAAAATGTATCAAGTTTTTTTTTATATGGATATTGTCTACTAAACCAGTCCTTTATTAACAAACGACATGTTCTAGAAATTTCGAGAAACAAGAATTTTGAAGTATCCAAAATGTTCTAGACGTGCATAGATTATTAATATAAATAGTAACATACGTCAAAATGACATAATCAAGGGAAATGTTGCTAATATAGTACAAATACTGTGTATAGATTCTCAATTTCGAGCATAACATTTTCATCCAAGCTAGTATGACCCTGGTGTTTCTTCATATGGCTTAAAGAACTAGATTTTCTAAAAATTTCAAAAAGAGAGGATCTAAAATGTTCTAGACAGGCGTGAAACGTCAAATTATCGATTAGTACGACCCTGGTGTTTCTTCATATGACCAAAAGAACTAGATTTTCTAAAAATTTCAAAAAGAGAGGATCTAAAATGTTCTAGACAGGCGTGAAACGTCAAATTATCGATTAGTACGACCCTGGTGTTTCTTCATATGGCTTAAAGAACTAGATTTTCTAAAAATTTCAAAAAGAGAGGATCTAAAATGTTCTAGACAGGCGTGAAACGTCAAATTATCGATTAGTACGACCCTGGTGTTTCTTCATATGACCAAAAGAACTAGATTTTCTAAAAATTTCAAAAAGAGAGGATCTAAAATGTTCTAGACAGGCGTGAAACGTCAAATTATCGATTAGTACGACCCTGGTGTTTCTTCATATGGCTTAAAGAACTAGATTTTCTAAAAATTTCAAAAAGAGAGGATCTAAAATGTTCTAGACAGGCGTGAAACGTCAAATTATCGATTAGTACGACCCTGGTGTTTCTTCATATGACCAAAAGAACTAGATTTTCTAAAAATTTCAAAAAGAGAGGATCTAAAATGTTCTAGACAGGCGTGAAACGTCAAATTATCGATTAGTACGACCCTGGTGTTTCTTCATATGGCTTAAAGAACTAGATTTTCTAGGAATTTCAAAAAATATGATCTGGAAATATCTAAAATGTCAGATTAAAAAACATAAAATTGTCAAAATGACAGGATTATTGTCATCCAAGCTAGTTCGGTGCTGTTTTTGGTTTATATTGCCTAAGAACTAGGTTTTCTAGAAATTTCTAGAAGCAACAACTTAAAATTATCTGGAATATAGCAGTTAGATATGGAACTAACAAAAATGTCGAAACGTTACCATAAATTTTCCCTTTTTGCAACTAACTACCAACCAAAAGCTTTTTTTCCCAAAGTATTTACATGCTTATCTACATTTTTGGAAATACTATTCTAAAAGGCACAAAAGCGGAGTCCCGGAAAGCGTGCTAATGGAAAAAGGAACATGGAAATTTACCTGTTTCGTTAATATAGTTGGAAGTAGCTAATTCTTGACATAGTAAATCGGAATTTTCGGCTAAAAGACGGCAAAAGGAAGATATTAGTAGTCGACAGAAGAATTGAGATAAAGAAAAAATCAATTTTTATTTCAATATTAACCAAACATCAATAAAATATTAATGAATAACTATTGGTGTCGAAAATGTGATGTTTCGTTAACAGTTTGATAAAAATTGAAAATAAATCGAAAGCGGAAATTGAAATGGAAGGAAAAAAAATGAGATTAAGTAAGGTTATAATACCTCTTGCCCATTTCGGCAAGGGACTAATACGCCCCTGTTGTTGGTGCGTGGGACTCAGAGTCCCCGATTCCCTGCTGGGCGTTGGTGTATTTCGCAATGGCTCGCCAACTACAAATTGTGCATTAAGAGGTGTTAAAACTACTCAGCAAATTAAAAAAATTGTTAATATTTCAATATAAATATATACAATTAAATTTCAATAAAAGCATTGTAAAAAAATTTATAACAAATCAATTGAAAAAATAATAATCTAGAATGACTATTGGCAAATTGGTAGTTCCTTTTATCTTTTTATTATCTGGAACTACCAAAATAGGAGCAAAAAAAAAGTAAGAAAAAATAAAGAGGAAACAAAATTTTGTAGAATCTCAACTAAGAAGAACATAATAACGAAAATGAATTCTGATGAAGAAGAGATTTGGATGAAACGTTTAGAATTAGAAAAAGAAATAATGAATAACAAAAAGGAGATTGGAAGGAATAATGTGAAACGAATAAAGAGTTGCCCAAAATAAAATATCCAGTGTTTTAGATTATTTTTTGGGTTGCTAATATACAGAGTGTTGAAATTAAAAAGTATAATTGAAATTAGATTAGATGTATTTATAAATCAAAAAGTTTTTATGAGGGAGTGTTTTTTAAACAAAAATTCACTTGTAACCAAATTTTCATTCCAAATAATTTACAGGAAATCTCAAAAAGTGTACAATGTATCACAAAATTCAATTAAATTGCTTTATATGAGAAAAATTGAATATTAATTGAAATAAAGCTACTACTAGATGCAAAAAAATGTTTCTGATTTCAATAGTTTTATTAATGTTTCAAAAAAAAAACAATATCAAACGAAATTGTATCTGTAAGACGAAGAAACGAAGTGAATCATTGGAAATAGACGAAGGTACATTTCAACTACTAGAACCGGTTATTTAATTTTTCGATAATTTGAACTATTAGATTTGAAAACTTGTTTTTTTTTCTAGTTATTAATGTACAGGGTGTGTTTTTGTCAATATTAAACAGTATAAGGATAATTCGTAGTGACAATACTTGTATAAATACCAAAGTTTTCGTCACAAGTGCTTTTCAGACTGAAATTCACAGTAAAATATGTTTTATAATAAAATTTTCGTCCCTAAAGTGTACAGGGTATCCCAAAAATTAGTACAATTGTTTTTTCATCAAATCAAAGTATTTGTACAATGCTCTATTGAAAAAAAAATTCTAGAAAGCACCCAAAGTATACCTTTGTCAATAAAGTAACGGTTTGGTGTTGTTTCTGAAAAAAGAACAATTAATTATTAATATTTTCATCTGTAACTACTAAGCGGGTTATACTAAATTATAGTTAATGTTTTTAAAAGAAAAAAATGTACAAAAAACAATCTGTTTTTCCAAAAAAAAATTACCTAAATTCAATGAATTTATGTCGGGTAATGGTGGAAGATCTGGATTAACTTGAACGGCCTGACGAACTTGTCCAACGGCGTTCAACAACTAAAAATATAAAAATAAATATTAACCATGTTGTATAGAGTGTTTGTTAGGTTAGAATTTTCTTCTTTTCCTCGTATATAAATAAATATGCATTCATTGAATATGTTACGTTCTGTGTTTAAGAAGGATGAAATGGCTAGAAAATTAGGCAACATTTGAACTACTTATTCTATTAATTTTCATTATTAGAAAAAAAAAATCACTGTTTCAAAACCGTTGGGTACATTTAAACTACCACAAACGTTTATTCACTTTTTGTGATGATTTTATGAAAAAAATATATATTTAGAATTATAGGACGATTTTTGAAGTTAACAAAAATTAAAAAACAAAGAAAATTTATCAAAAAGAACAATATTTAATTAAATTGTTTTTGTAAGGCGAAGAAACAGAATCATTGGAAATAAACGAGGTACATTTGAACTACTATCATCGTTTATTTACATTTTAATAATAATTTGAAAAATGTGTATCTTCGAAATCATGATGGAATGATTGTAATGTAATTATCCAACAATATAAAAATAGATTTTTCTATTTTTCTCTATTCTACTTCAATTTTTGGATATAAATAATTAAAAAATAAGAAAAATCATTAATATTTCAAAATAAAATGTAAAAAGTTTCTCAATTTAAATGTTCTGCAAGACAAACAATATGGTTGTTGAAAAAATACCGGCTACATTTGAACTACTAGAACCGTTAATTTATTGTGTATTCAAATGATCATGTGATGATTGTTGAATTAACAAAACATATAAAAATATATTTAGTTGTAATATTCGGTCATATTTTATACAAATTACTAAGTGGAACACTAAATCTACATCTTTTGTTTTAATAACATTTTATTTGCAAATCGAATAAACAGTGTGTATATTTCAACAATAAACAAGTTACATTTGAATTACCACAACGATTTATTCACCATTTTTAAGAAAAATTCAGCTTCAAGGCAAGAAATATCAACCAAATAGAAAACTTATGGTTAAAACAGAAGCCTAAAATAAAAATCCTTCTATAGAAACGATACAGAAAAGCTGGAAAATTATTTGTATCATTCTCGAATGACAATATCGTGATGAATAGAAGGAAAGCTAATACTTTTCTAAATAAAATTGTATATCTAAGGCGAAGGAACAATGAGTATTGTTGAAAGTAGAAAAGGTACATTTGAACTACTACAACTTTTCTAATAATTCATGTATAAAAATTCTACTTTAAGAAAAGAAATTTACAAAGTAATCGTTGGAATACGAGCTTTTTCTGTACCGAAGGAAAAATCTTTTCATAGAAACGATAAAAAAAAGCTGGAAAAGTCTTTTTATCATTCTCGAATGAAAATATTTTGATGAATAGAACCAAATTCAGTATTTTTTTATTACTAGACTTTAAACTCGTTACGCAAATTATTAATAAGGGATGTAGACATTCAGCAAAACAAATTTTATACAAATTCCCAACAGGATACTTTATCTACATCATTGTGTCTTTTCTCATAGTCTCGGAATGTCAAACTGGACCATCCTGCTAAGAAAAATCAAAGAATTTTCAATTTTTATAGTGACAACTTCAACTTATAGTGAATATCTTACAGTTGGAATCTGAATAAATAGTTACTATCTTTGAAATTAGAAAAGGTACATTTGAACTACCATATCTCTTTTTAATAATTTCTATACAAAAATTCATCTACACCGTTGTGTCTTTTCTTATAGTTTCTGGAAGTCATCCCACTAAGAAAAATCAAATAATTTTCGTTTTTACAGTGACATTGTGAATATCTTACAGCTTTATTGGAATCTCTCCACTTGGAAGCAGCGTTAGAATCAGCTGGATTAACGGCAACCAATTTAGCATCTTGCACCATCGGTGGAACAGCTAAAAACAATAAAAACATTAATAAAACACTCGAATAAAGTTTTTATCTGCATACCGCTTTGTAATAGATCAGAAGCACTGTTAACGTTCTCTATGAAATTAGGATCTTCGGAATTGTCGCTTTCCTGTTTAGCCACAAGGAGAACCCTATTAGCCAATCTGGCTATCGCAGAAGTATTATCGACCATCTTCTGCGGTTGTCTATTCTTTATGGCTTCTTCGCATAAGAAAGTGTGTTTCTTCATTTGCTCCTCTAAAAACAACAAACGAAATTTTGAATTTTTTCGAATCTGAGTTTTGTACGTTTTCATATTTACCTGAGGCTTTGATGAAGTCGCCGGAATCGGTGGCTTCGTCGCATAAATTACGAACTTTGGTTAAAGTATCTGCGTATTGTTGTCTTAGATTTTCGAAATGTTCGTCGGCGGCTTTAGACGTCGGATAATTCATACGGATACTTCCGGCAGATATTAATTGGGGAGTTAGACTTTCGACTTGATTGGCGGCGCATTGGAGGGCTTCCGCTAATTTCTTATTACCTGAACTTCCCCCTAAAAAAATTAGTTGGTTTAGTGGATTGCAATGAATTTATTTAAAAAAAATTAATATTTTTTTCTTTCATTTACAACTATATTTTCATCTCCTTGTGATATAATAACCTCTAAACATTTCGCTGTGTTTATATACTTCTTCTTTTTTACTATTTTCTATCTATTTATATCAATTATGTTGAATTTTGTATCATTTATCCCTTTCTTTTCATTTTTTTTCTTTAGGTGTTCCTATAATCTCTACTCTTTCCGTTTTATTGTATCAAATTATTTTATTTTTTGTTTTATGTTTATTATTATCGTTTTATGACATTTCTACCTAATTCTTCTTTTTTATATTAATTTATCCTGTTTTCTATTCTTTGTCTATTTTTATCATCTATTTCCAACATTTTCATATTCTTTTTCCTTTTCTTTATGACATTGGTCCCCTAATTTACTCTCTTTTCATTCAACTGCATTTATTTATCATCTTTTTTGTTCTATGCCTATTTTTATCATCTGTTTTTAACGTTTTCACCTTCTTCATTTTCTTCATGACATTGCTTCCCTAATTGACTCTATTTTTCTTTTTCTCTAATCCCTTTTTATCGTTTTTATTTTTATTCTTCATTTCTTCTGTTTTCTATTTTATTTTTATCTTTATGCTCCATTTTTGTATCATTTGCATCATCCTATCGCATTACTGTAATTAATTATTATTTTTTTTGTTAAATCTTCTTTTTTCCCATTTATTATTTGTCTACTTCCAACTATTATCAGTATTTCTTTATACATCTTTAGTATTTTAATTTATATGTTATATTACTTGTTTCTTGTATTTTTGTATGATATTTATTGTTGATCTTATCAATTTCCGTCTTCTACCCTTTTTATTCACTATTTTTTTGCATATTTCTCTTCATTTCTTCTCATCATTGCTCTTCTATTCTATCTTTCGACTAATTTCGCTGTGTTTCATGTCTTCTATATATTTCTGTCATTCCCATTATCCTCTTAATCTCCTTCTTACACTATTCTTCCTCCAATTTCACCGTGTTAATTTATTTCTTCTATTTTTTGTCTTACACTATTGTTATCTTCTTTATTTCACTTTCTCGTACATCTGATTATATTTCTTTTGGTATTGGATTTCTTTTTCATTTAATTTGAAACTGTTGTGTGCCTACAAAATTTAATTATCAATTATTTTGTATACAAACCTGCTGCTACCATTTTAGCTGTCTTAACTGCTCTATTCGAGAACTGTTGTATATTAGCTGCTTTGTCTGCGAAGTTCTGATCCCTATTTGGTGTACCTTCAGGTGCTAGAGCCGCTTCCGTGAATTGTTTCAATGGCGTTACAATATCTATGAAATCTTCCACTACTCTATTAACGACTGCCTGATTTATCTTTTCTTTCAGTTCGTGTAATTTTTGCGAAAGGTGTCTGGCTACTTCCTGTGCTTGGGGGGTATTACCCAAACCCTGACGACATAAATCGGCCAAGTGATGAGATAAAGTATCCACTTCGTCGCAGAGTTGGAGGATTTCGGCCTTTTGGACTCCTGGTAAACCATCGGCGACCTTAAAAAAACGAAATTTTGAAAATATTTCACGAATATATTAAATTAATTAATTACTTTTCTTCCTTCTTCTACAATTGCACTTATTGCTCTTTGTCCGAGACCTTTGTCGTCATGTCCTGGGTTCGATAACCATTTTCTGGCCTGCTCTAACCTAAAAACACATCAACTGTAAACAAACACTCATATAACTCCATTTGACACTTCTAAAATCACCAAATTACTATGTCTTCTTTATTTATATCCCAAATACCTCCTTCTAGTACATAATCATCTAATTCTGTATTACAATCTCCAGATTTCTTTATCTTATGTACTCTAGGCTTTAAGAATGAAGTTTATTTGTCTATTAACCTAGAATTGTACTTCATACTTCATCTAATCTTTGTGGTTATTTTGTTTAACCTTTACCACAATAACGAGACCACAGTGCACTCTAAGCAGCCTTTTTACTGATTTCTTCCATAAACTAGTGGATCACCATAGTTTTCTTCTGAAAACTCCTACCGTCTACTCCTACACCTTCCAACATCTTTAATCCATTAAAAACCAGGTAGATTCTATCTCTATACGTGCACCTCCTTTCTAGTCTTCCCTGTATGATATATCTCCATAATTAGGCTCTAATAATTCTCCATCTAGTGCTGTTCATCTATTTTTAATTTGTTTATTACATTACCTTGTATGAAAATGTATAAAAACAGTAGATTCGATAAGCAACAGGTTGTAACCTTATGAATAGTTCAAATGAACCCTTTTGCAAAATCCAATTTATAACATACTCAATCATTTTTACAAATTCAAAACACAACCACACAATAGTTCAGATTTTACCCTTACATATCGAGTACATTTAATGCTCTCTTTAATTTTTTTTCTTCTGGAAACTCCTACTGTCTACTCCTACACCTTCCAGCATCTTTAATCCATTAAAAACCAGGTAGATTCTATCTCTATACGTGCACTTCCTTTCTAGTCTTCCCTGTATGATATATCTCCATAATTAGGCTCTAATAATTCTCCATCTAGTGCTGTTCATCTATTTTTAATTTGTTTATTACATCACCTTGTATGAAAATGTATAAAAACAGTAGATTAGATAAGCAACAGGTTGTGACCGTGTGAGTAGTTCAAATGAACCCTTTTGCAAAATCCAATTTATAAAATATTCAATCATTTTTACAAATTCAAAACACAACCATACAATAGTTCAGATTTTACCCTTACATATCGAGTACATTTAATGCTCTCTTTAATTTTTTTTCTTCTGGAAACTCCTACTGTCTACTCCTACACCTTCCAGCATCTTTAATCCATTAAAAACCAGGTAGATTCTATCTCTATACGTGCACTTCCTTTCTAGTCTTCCCTGTATGATATATCTCCATAATTAGGCTCTAATAATTCTCCATCTAGTGCTGTTCATCTATTTTTAATTTGTTTATTACATCACCTTGTATGAAAATGTATAAAAACAGTAGATTAGATAAGCAACAGGTTGTGACCGTGTGAGTAGTTCAAATGAACCCTTTTGCAAAATCCAATTTATAAAATATTCAATCATTTTTACAAATTCAAAACACAACCATACAATAGTTCAGATTTTACCCTTACATATCGAGTACATTTAATGCTCTCTTTAATTTTTTTTCTTCTGGAAACTCCTACTGTCTACTCCTACACCTTCCAGCATCTTTAATCCATTAAAAACCAGGTAGATTCTATCTCTATACGTGCACCTCCTTTCTAGTCTTCCCTGTATGATATATCTCCATAATTAGGCTCTAATAATTCTCCATCTAGTGCTGTTCATCTATTTTTAATTTGTTTATTACATCACCTTGTATGAAAATGTATAAAAACAGTAGATTAGATAAGCAACAGGTTGTGACCGTGTGAGTAGTTCAAATGAACCCTTTTGCAAAATCCAATTTATAACATACTCAACCTCGATGTTATTAAATATCATAAATTAATTATTGAACTCACCTTCCTTGTACAGTATGAGCAGTCTGTTGTAATCCAGTCTTATCCACAGCCACAACGGCATTCATCACTGCTTGCTGTAAATCTCCTAATTTATCCCTGATTCCTCTGGCTAATGATTCGGCTTGTGGAGTCGCACCTTTACCGTCTTGTCTCAATTCACATAAAGCGTCCGTCATGGTGGTTAGATCAGAGCAAATTTTTTTAATCGCATGAGCATCTTGCGGGAGACACCTGAAATGTAATAGTTCATTCGGGCAACTGTTCGTTTGCAATATGGAAATGTTACCTGTCTGCTACTTTTTGGGCAGCATCAATTATCTGTCTGAGAGATTTTTCACCTACACCGCCTCTAACAGCAGTAGGGTCCTAAAGAGGGTTTCAGTGTCAGTAAACGGTTTCAATATTCACAAAACTGTTAGATGTTGATGTATGTTATAGTGAAATAATGAATAGTTTTATAGAAATGTACTAAAATGACATCAATTTGAATTAAGGATGTTTCTAAATTACGACAGAAAAACTGTTTTCAGTATAGAACACCCCAAAAGTTTCTTTATTGGGGTAATATAGTCAAAGCTTGATTTTAAAGTATGTATCTGTGAAGAACATATTGAGGAATTTACTAAGGGCGGTATCAAGTGGGTAGTAAAATACCAAAGTAAACATACCAAAAATTGGGGATTGAAAAATCAAAATTAAATTTGAAACTTTGTATCGAAACATTTAAAACTTTTAGTAAAATGAAAATTAAACAATTTATAAAGAAAAATGTCAAAAATTGATGGTAAAAGCTTAAAATAACATAAAACAAGTATTTAATAAAGTAATAAATAAATATTCAATAAAAATGGTATGAAAGGATTAAAAATAATTTAGTAACATCTAATTAATCCTTAAATGACATCAATTTGAATCAAGGATGTTTCTAAATATGACAGAAAAACTGTTTTCAGTATAGAACACCCCAAAAGTTTCTTTATTGGGGTAATATAGTCAAAGCTTGATTTTAAAGTATGTATCTGTGAAGAACATAATGAGGAATTTACTAAGGGAGGTATCAAGTGGGCAGTAAATTACCAAAGTAAACATACCAAAAATTGGGGCTTGAAAATCAAAATTAACTTTGAAATTTAGTATCGAAACAAATAAGACTTGTGGTAACATAAAAATTGAACAATTTAAAAGGAAAACTGTCAAAAATTGATCAAAAAGTCGAATTTAAATAACACAAATTGTACTTACAAATAACCAATCATTAGCGGCGTTTATTTTGTTAACAATTGCATTTTGTAGCTTCTTCAAAACTGTAAGATTATCCAAATCTGATTGTTCTTCATCGTAGCTAGTCAACTGTAAAACTCTGATGATTTCATTAATTTCGTCAGTCATTCTTTGACACAAATAATTCCTATTTTCAGCTGCTTCTTCGGCGCCTTTTCCACCTTGAGACACTATGTGAATGTAAATTTTCATTGAACAGATCAATATCGGTGCCAATGTTTTTATTTGTTCCAAACATCTTACCAGAATTTCAGAATGTACCTGATGAGTTAATTCTTTTTCTCTAGCACTAACTTCTCTAGTAACTTTACTAAGACAAGGGCTCAAGTCTCTTAAAAATTGAACGAGTTCGTCTAGAGTTTCGATAACTTCAGCGACGGCGAGGTAATCGAGAACCCTGTGGCATTCTTTGATGATTTTTCTCACTTCCGATTCGTCAAAACATAAAAGTAGAGCTGAAGTTGCCTGGAAAAAAAGTTTTTTAAACACAAGTCGATTGAGAGGGAAAGTAGACGTACTTGTAAAATACCGCCGCTTCCTTCAATCAATCGTTTTCTTGCCGGAGACGAGAAGGGATCTTGTTTAAGCATATCACTAGCTTCTTCCAATAGTTTGGAAGAGCGCTCCACTCTGACAAGAGCTGCTGGCATATCTTGACGTAAGATGGCGTCATCTGAGCTGTTGATTGTTTCGCGACCAACCTTATATAAAAAAACAAACTATGTTATTGGGTCAGATAAATCACATATCATCTGATTGCTGATCCCAACCCAGGACAAATATATGAAATTTGGGCATTTAATAACTGTTATTGAACAATTATCAACGATTCATCCACTCACTGTTCATGAGAATTGTAACTAGACAGCAATTTAAGGGGAATCAGTTCAAAAAACCATAGAAAAATGAAAAAATCCATCAATATATCGCATTTACTATCTGATTTATCAGGGCAGAAAGGATTACGATCAGTTTCCGAATGATGATAGGGTTAACCCGATCATAATTTGTGAAAAGTTTAATTTTAGAGGTAGAGGTCTCAAGGTCGAGCTAATTCATTGTTTTCTCTATGGTATCCTAGATGGGTCTGCTAACATAAATAGAAATAGCAAAAATGACGTTTGAATAAATATAAAATTACATGTTAATAGTGCATTAGTTCTGGTTGTTGATTTTGAATTAAATCTTTCCTATTATTCTACCAATTATAATTTATCCTATTTGTTTATTTATTCTCTAATTCTTTGAAAGAAATGGAGCGTTTTACAATATGGCTTCTAATTATAAACAATCCCAATTTAAGATCTCAATTTTATATTTCAGTCAGCCATTTCAGTATGTAATCTTTTATCAGGAAAAATGTATTTTTTTTCTCAAAAAGTTATTATCACATAATTATAAAACATTTTTTAATTTTTTTTTGGTAAAATTGGTCTTTAAATTTACTTATTTGTACTAAGGTTTGAATTTAATCAGAACAAGACATTCTAGGTTCGTTCCAACTCGTCATAGAGTCGTCCTTGGTACGGTAAGATTCTGCGCAATAGAGATTACGTTAAACGAACGATTCTGTTTTGTGTTCCGACCGACTTGTACAGTTACAGGAACTGTCATTTAATCGCTTCCAATAACCGTTCAGATTAGCAGATTGGAGCAAAGCTAATAGTGAACCACCATCCATGAAGAAAACACTTTGTAGCATTTATATCATGGAACCATCTAAATATAAGTGATCTGGTCACCCGTCATAAATAACAAAAGGAGTGACACTTGAAGTTTGAGTCCCATGAATTATAAAAGAATATAAACAACTTATATTAATCGTTTGCAAAATTAAAAGTTATGAAAAATCGACAATAATACTTTTATTTTACTTGGTGCTTTTTGTATTTTGACTAATTGTACAAATAAATAACAATATTTTTACTATAATGGAATTTTAAGATGATTTAGTATGAAGGAATTTGTGATTACTGCAAACGATTTAACAGAAGGTAAAAATCAAAATTGATATCAGGTACTACTATTTATTATTATTATTATTATTATTAATCATATTTCATGAAAATTATTGAATGAAATACTAAGTCACATCCTTTTATACTGATAATCGTAAAATATATGATAATGATGATAAAACAAAAAATATGATTCAATTATCTATAATAATGACGAATCGACCACTAAATCACATTAAAAGTGTTATAAATCATTCCAAGAAATGTTTTTTATCTTTAAAAACGGAATAGTGGAAACGAAATAAATATATAAAGAGTTGCAAAGGGGTTTCCCCCCGTTTTCCCTGAAAACTGTCCACAAATGTTCGTTTTAATTTATTCGGGAAGTCTTATAAAGCGAATAAATTATCCCCATTCACATTGGAGTTGAAATAATATTCTTTGTTATGAATTTGGAGGTTTATAAAGTAGTTTTAGAAAAATATCAGTTTGCTAATATATTTTTTATTTATTTAACTTTCAACAATGGATCATTTCATTGAAATCAATTCTGTAGTAAACAATTTCACTCAATATTAACGAAATTTACTGTCAAATGAAGTGATTGACGAACATTGTGGAAACATGTTATTTATAATAAATTTAAAATGCAAAAATTAATGGTTTTAGTTTGAAAAAAATTGATTTTCATTACCTTGACCAAATTAAATACAGCATTGCTGACTGATCTAACTGGTTGTTGAAGGTCGGGCATAGGTATACCATCTTCAGCTTCTTCGTGGAGAATTACCAATTTTGAAACCTGAAAATGAAATTTCCTAACATATTTTTTATCCTACGACTCCTGATTTTAGAAAATTCTGAAAATATTCGCCTCGTTTATTCGAAATTTTCGAATTTTTGTTAATTATATTTTTTTGATTAACTAGGTCGTAAAACATAGAATTCATAATTTCATACTTTAGTCAATATTCCAACAAGTTTATTGTCCGTTATTTCCGATATTACGAAATCTTTCATCGTCCTGATTTTTTTCTGCATACATCTAACCTTCAAAAGCACCCCCCTGTAATTTCAGCTCAATGCCCCAATTATTTTGGCGCCAGTTTCAGAAAAACCTGAATATAGTGTTATTCCGAAAAATACAATAAAATAATCAAATAAATATGAAAACATTTTGACCAAAATTGATTGAGAAAAAAAAAAGAAATTGAAAAAATTCGAAATTAAAGAAATTTTTGTCTATTCACGAATTGAAAACAAAAAAAAGATATATATATATATATATATATATATATATATATATATATAAAATCAAATAGCAAATATTTTAATACTTTTTCTATTAATTCGAAGTGAATTTCTAATTTAAACTAAATACGTTTCGAATTTAATTATCAACTGGCAAAATCTCTGGAATCAATGAAAAACTTGACTTATTTCATAAAAATTTTGGACCAATACCAAGCAGATCACAAATTTGTGAGTCTCAAAATATATTTAACGAGTTTCACCAAATAAAATCTTAGTTATCCACTTAAAATATTCTATAACCTTATTTTTGAGACACCCCCGTATTAAAATTAATACAAATACTAATTTAATATGTAAAAAGAAAAATCCTAACCTACAAAACTGTAAAATTAATATTCAGATGTTTTGCCGCATAATACCGTGCATTATCGATTGAAGACGTTTTAAACCTTAAATAAAATGCAGAAATTGAATAAAGGAGTAGCCTGTCTCGAAAGAAAAAGCGACTGAACCAATGATATTAGGTTTACAAAATTTCTACACCAAACTTCATGTTAATGTTAATGGTTTTATCAAATTTCTAGTTTCCATTAAACAAAAAAGGACTAAATTATTTATTTTCAATATAATTTAGAATTTACGAGGCATTAAAAGTATTATGATTATACAATGTAAAATATCCAAGATTTTATTGTAAAATTTCACAATTTAACACACCGCTTTAAATGTGACAAAAGTAGGTATGTGTAGGTGTCTCAATGAATATTACCATAACTGTGGGTTTAAAACGTTTCATATTGATTAACAATTTATTGTAAACAATCTAAAAAGGATTCCTGACCTTATTTGGTTTGGTGAAAATGTACTTAATACAAAATCAGTTCAATTTCATTTACAAAACAAATGTTTATTACTATGACTGATGGTTAAAAATAATGTTTTATATTCAAGATCATGACCATTAAGTAAATTATTATATTGGCCTCGGTTCGTGAAATAAACAATGTTTTTGGAACTTGGGCAACGCCTACATTAGTTAATTTAACACACTATTAAAAAATAAATACTCATTTCTTTTTATGAAATTACCTAAATATCTTTAAAGATCGTAATTAGAAGATAAAAGTCTTAATTAGAACAAGGATAAAAAAACAAATTGTAAACAATCCATAACACAAGTATGACTAAAGTTTCTAAAAATACGTGACAATAATAAAACTTGGCAGTAAATTTGTAAGGTATAAGGGTCCTTACCTGTTGTGCAACTGGATCTAAAATAGATTCAATCGTTTTTGTATGAAAAACTGGCATTTTCAATTGTTATACGTAGATTATAACACAATAAACATAAAATAAAAATTATACCAATTCGAAAATTTGAATTTATATGCAGACTCAACCAACTCTCGCGAACTTTTAAGGAGAGATTAGATATGTCTCAAGACTGTGATAATAAACATAAGAAAACTAAAGAAGTTATTTATAGATATTATAACCCTACCTTTCTTTAGCGCTATCTACTAGCTAATATAAAAAGTATTAAACGTCATTTAAATATGGAATCTACATATCGCAGTTTATTACATATCATATAACTCTTCCAGATGGCGCTAAGGGTATTTGATACGTAATTATATTTCTTATCTTTCTATATAATACAATAATTCGTTTTTCAATAACTCCCACGTTAATATTTGACGCAATTCTATTTTGATATATTTATTTCTTATCTAAAATAGTAGTAAAAACTATGAATCGACGAATTTTTCTGAAAAATGTGTTACCAAGGCAAAATATGACAGCCAAATGTTTATCATTTATACAAGAAAAACCATTATTAATAAAATATATTTGGTGGATGAATAATAAACAATACTCATAAATTACAATTATAATCTTACTCATATAGAAATGAGTTATCTATTTACTTAGGTCTTGAATTGATATTTCTCAGAAATGATAACTATTTCTTCGCAAAATGGACCCTGCTTCATTTCAAACTGTTATTATATATTTTTGAAATGATAAAGTTTTTCTCCTTCCGCTTTTATCTTGCTGGAACATCCGTTGGATAAACTGAAATTTTAATACGACTCAGTTCTTAGCAAGGTTTTTAAAATTACAGATTTGTAAATTCAACAATGCCGCCCAGTTTTATACGTATTTTTTGTTATTTAGGAATTTTCAGTGAAATATTTTTAGTTCCGGTTTTTTCGAGTATAATAAGTAAGTGGCTATTATCAAAATTTGAAAATTGTGTTTTAAATATTTTGTTTTAATCATAAATATTAATAATTTCATTATTAATACGTGAATAAGTATAAAAGGCGATAATAATAATTACATAAAAATTGCAACCCTTTATAGCTTGTCCTAAAATTCATCTTGAAAATGGTACTGTAAAGAGAAGAAATAGAGGAAAAGTGGTACGGTTTTTCTGTTTACGAGGCTATTTATTAGCTGGAGAAAGATACAGTACATGTATCCGTGGGAAATGGGATCCGGAACCTCCCAGATGTGTTCGTAAGTATACAAAAATTAAATAATATGAATTTAACATCAAATAAATCATATATTTTATATATAAATGGAACCATTTCGATTATTTTCTAACCTCAATTTCTGATTAATATTTTCATTTGATAAAAGAAAATTTGTTAAAGAATAAATAATTTGACAGATGACATATTAACAAGTGAAATGAGGGACTGGCCTAATTTTCCAACAACTTTCAATTAGAATTTCAAGTTCTGAAACTTTTCCCTATATTTTTGATGTAATATCTTCATTTCTCCAAAATTTTTGTTAAACATTATTTAACTTAAACAATTTTCACAATTCAAATTATTATTTTCAAACAAAATTCCAAATACTTCAAAACGTCAATATTATTAATAAATCTCGTGGCGCCATCTTCTGGAAAATTACCTAACGTTTTATAGTATTCTTCCCTTTACTGAATATTCAACTACGATTATAAAGAGATAAATATTTATATACTTTATATACATGAATAAAGTAAAAAGAACCTAAAATATGTTCTTAGATATATATGAAGAGTTTTTATGTAGCAATTTTCAAAACAAAATTATTTTTAAATTGAGGTCCAACTTGTAAAGCTGTCAATCAAAAACCTGGTATCGAAAATCTTCTAATCTATCCAACACACAGTGGCGCCGTTCAACATTTTTTTTGTAAAGCTGGGTATAAGTTAAATGGAGCACGTGATGTTTATTGTGATGGCGATAAATGGAGTGATAATATGCCAACGTGTTTAGGTAAGTATTGTTTTATCTTACGTATAAAATATTCGAAATAATTTTGGACTGCGCCATCTACATTCTAAACTGAGAACCAACAGGTTAGTTAAAAAAATTTGCTCGTAATTAATTTATAGAGGTGAGATAATAGATTGTTTGAAGAACTGTTAGTGATGCGAGTGGAAATGTCCACCTTTACTTGTGTAGATGAGTTTTGTTTTTCCCAATAACGGTTTAGAAAGATAAATTAATGAATTTTCAGCTGTAAATGAGAAACCTAAATTAAGTTGTGATTTTGAAACGACCGATTTATGTGGTTGGACACATGATTTGAATCATGATTTCGATTGGCGAAGAGAAAATTTCAAAACTCCGAGCGGAAATATAGGTACAGGACCAAGTTTCGATCATACAAAAGGTCCAGGTCAAAATGGTAAGAAAATAATTCACCAAATTTTTCTAATGAATAAAATAAAATGTTAATTTTGAAAATAGGTTATTACATGTACATTGAATCATCGTCTAGAACGGAAAACGATACGGCGAGATTGATTTCCCCCGTATATGATACTATAAACGAAGAAATTTGTTTCGAATTTTATTATCACATGTATGGCGCTACTATCGGCACTTTACGTGTTTATTTGAAAACAATTAATCAAAGTTGGAATTTACAACCGGATTCGGCGTTTTTCGTCAAAAAAGGAAATCAAGGAAACATATGGTATCGAAGTTATCACTATTTGGGAAATATAACGAATTATTTTCAGGTGAATATACCTTAAATACCTTATAAAAAAGGTGTCAATGACCTTATTTGTTGTTTTAAACACTGTTGCAAGATTTAATATTGTCAAAATCCCATAATTGTCACGAAACTTTTCGTTTTTGTGTTTTTTGGTTTTTAATTAAAATTTTATAGACAACTATTCATTATTTTAGGACATATATTAATTATTATTCTATTTACAACATTATTATTATTTATTTTATTTTGATTTATCATATAATTTTATTTAAGCAGCCCGAAAAAAGTTACAACATGGCAACGCTGTATATGAATGACCGTCTCGAGTATAGCATTCTAAACAATAATATCGGTGTTGTCAAATTTAATCTTTTCTAGTTCCTGGAAGCGTGTTAAAATTTCTTATTTTTGTGTTTTCATATTTATTTTTTTAACATTTTATAACTAATGAATAATTATTCTAGTATAAATATTTAATAATTATAATATCGAATCGTTGTTATTATTTTCTATTGATAGGAAACAAAGAATACAATATAGTATTTTTTCAATAATAAGAAAAACGTAACAACGTGACAACGTTGTAAAACATCTGTCATATCTTTTTAAAGCTATCGTAAATTTTATGACATTGGAATGAATGTATTACGCGCTGTTTTATAATATCCTACTATTGTTTTAAATAATTTAAATAATTAATCTTTATATTATTAATTCAGATAGTAATAGAAGGTATTAGAGGAAATGGTTACGTAAGTGATATAGCTATAGACGACGTTAAAATAATTCCTGGTTGTACAGCCGAAGACGAGACAACTACCATATTGTAAGTTTCCCTCTATCGACAAACATGTTTTCTTCATTTTTATCACTGTTTGTGTAAACTCATGTTTCAGAGACACAAGTACTTACAACGAATTATTTCCGACAATTGACAGTTGTGAGAATCGATGTGATCAAAAAGAAAACGAATCGAGTAGTTTCTATCATTTGAGATGTGATTGCGATCAAGATTGTGGCGATAACAACAGATGTTGTCCGGATTTCTTTGATTTTTGTTCAGGTACTTTATCGTCATCCATTTTTATTATCGTTCTATCTCTTTCTTTCTAAAGCGTTCAACGCAAATTCAAAATTATTTGTATATAAAATAGAGTTGGATCAGTTATTTCTAGCAGGTTTGTAACGTACAACTTTAACTAAACTGTCAGCTATAAACATCAACTGAGGAGTGTTTAATATTGTGAACAATAGAATCAGGACACGCGGTGACGTCATCTATATAACCTAAAAGCGCTAAATTTAATTCGGTTCCAGTTTAAACTAGTTAAAAATGCAAAGAAGAATCAGGTCACGTTTTAACGTCATCTATATAACCTAAAAACGCGAAATTTACTTCAGTTTCAATTTAAAATATTTAAAAATGCGAATAAAAGAATCAGGACACGCGGTGACGTCATGTATATAACCTAAAAATGCAAAAATTTTTGACATCCAACATTCGTAGGTTATTTTTTTCTGTTTGATTTTCTAGGAATTTCTGACGATGGGGAAACCTCGACGACAGATGTCTTAACAACAGAAATTCATACAACTAAAGCATTGTTGCCAAATAGGCATGTCGCAACAACGGTATTAGTAAATAAATCCACCACTGTATATTTATTTCCCACTACAAAACCTACAAAAAAACTTACGACATATATCCCAAAAATTCCGAAAACCACAAAAAAAATTACAACTTATATACCTAAAATGCCGAGACCCACTGTATATCTGAAAACTCCTACGCCTCCGGTGATATTCAGAAAAACAACGTCGACTCGAAAACCTCCCTCTACAAAGTCTACAACGTATATTCCTGTTAAAACTGTGCCGCCAACTCCCACTAAGCAATCAGTAACTTTGGATATCGTCGACGTCGTCGATTCCGAAGTGAACGACGAGATCGACGTCCCGAAACCGACGAATAACGACGAACCCCTTTACGAGGGTATAAGCGTGTCGAAAGAATACATGTCGGACGAAATCGAAAACGGCGACGATGCTCCTTTCACCAGCCACTTCGACGAATCTCACAAACTCTTCAGTCAAGTACAAGAAAAACAACCGAATACTCATTTAGTTATTATCTCGGTCGGTATATGCGCCGCTATAATTGTAACTAGTGCGTTAGTTTTCGTTGCCGTCAAAAGATATCGCTCGTCGAGAAGAATAATTCATTCGTCGAACGGCGAAAGTCAAAGTGACGTCAGATATTTAACAAGCGATGACATTCTCGATCTATCTATAGCTAACAATTATGAAGAATTATTGTTAAGTTAATTGATAGCTCTGTATTTTTATTTCAACTATTATTAGCTAATAATAAAATAAAAATTTTATCTTGAAACGTTTTTGTTTTATTCACGACCTCTATTCTTTGTTCGAGAAACTATTTAAAAGAATTTACATGTAGTTTGTATAGATGTCAGGATTATCTTGCCGATTTTTAATTGACATTTGACACGATACATTAGTGTTACGTCATCTTGTAAATATGGACGACGTGTAACTTTTACGATTTATTCTCTTTCTATTAGTAGTTTTAAATTGATATGAAAATGAGTGACAGCGCGAATATCAAATCGAACTCAGCTCAAAATGAACCAGCCATGAAGGGATGGTTGTTTAAATGGACTAATTATTTGAAAGGTTATCAAAGAAGGTGGTTTGTTCTACAAAATGGACTTCTGTCATATTACAGGTTTGTTTATTATTATAAAAATATAAGATAGTAATTTAGTAGTTACTAGTTACTTAACAGCTTCGTAAATGTTTATTAATTAATTTGATAGGTGATAAAAAATAAACGTTATTATGTTCAAATATATTCAATCAAACGATGTTTTCGTCATTTATATGTTTATTTCAAAACTGTGTTATCTCAATAATTTGGGATCAATAATTCATTATAAAGTTTCAACATTCACTTTCACTAATTTGTTGTCTATTACTTTTTGAAAACTAGGGAGTTTTAAAATGCTTTAGTCAATACCCATTAATGATATTTTTTCAAACATTATATGATTCAAAATAATTTTGGTATGCAATGTAGATAATATTATCAGGATTATAAAACTCAATAACCATAAGGCAGATCTATAATACATATGGTAAAAAAGTAAATGTAACTTTGATAATGTTTGAAAATAAGGGAAAGTTGTATCACTTAGAGTGTTTTAAATAATAAGTGAATAAATGTCTCATAATAACACTTTTACATCCAAAAAATCTTATTTTATTCCAAGAAAACCTTACAATATAAAATATTTGAATTCAACTGCTATCCATACCTGAAAATTAACTTACAAAAGATCAAGTAAAAAAAGAGAAATTGCAATCATATACAAACAGAATGATATATTTTTGACCTGTGAGGATTGCAAGAAATATAGAAACAGAAGAAGGGACAAAAAATTATAAATATAATCAGTTATCTGACAAATAACACACAGTAGGGTATATATTATGGATATAAAGAGGAAATTACCATTTAGAAATAAACAAAACCCCTTACAGTGAAGGGCTGTCGACCAGGCGGAGCCCTATCACCCCTACTCTACTAATTGCTAGTGGACTAGTTAGCAGAGGTGGTAGTAAGGGGCAAGCATGAAGGTATATCTGTCCGGATGCAAAAGGAACTAAACACAATGAAAAACTGGGGTGATGACAAGCAATTCTCCATCAACTGTAAATATAATATTTTTCAATAAAACAAAACATCTAGAAGTTATCCTGGATATAACACACCTCGAAAAGGTAATTGTAGAAGCCAGTGTGGCTATATGGACCTGTCAAAAGCTTGTTGGCAAAATGGTATTCTGGATGTACCAAACGGTCATCAAACCCATGATCACACAGTGCTTGTTTGGTGATCGAAAACAGAACAAACAATACTTCAGGAAAAACTGGAAGAAAAACTATGAGAATCAAAAGCTAATCTGTCCAAGTATTACAATAGCAATGTCAACCTGCCCTACTACAGCCTTAGAGAATGATGAGTGTTTAAAATTATAAGAATAATCAGTCATCCGACAAATAACACACAGTATATATTATTGATATAAAGTACTGATAAGAGGAAGAAGTAACCTTGGCACTTGATGGCCTCTTTGAACAATTGGACTCGACAAACTGTTTGAATTTAATACAAAGTGGCCTCTTTTTCTAATGCTGTATATTTTGGCATTAACAATTTTTTTAGGCATCCACTTTCTTTGATTGTGGCCAAACCATCTCAACCTCCAGGCTTTTCATGTTTTCTTTGTCTAACATATCATCAATTTCTCCATTATTTTGGATTTTCCAGTCTGCATCGTTCATTCTAATTCCTTGATATATTCTTCAGATAGTTTTTCTCTCAAAAATTTTTGTGTCATCACCCAACATTTACTGCCATAAGTTACCATTTTCAATTTCTTTCTTCTTGTTATTAGTTTGTTTTTTTCTTTTAATATTTCTCCTAGATATATTTATGGACACTTTTACCATCTATTATTAAATCTTTTGCTCTCCTACAATCATCTGATGCCGATATATTCATAAATACAGTATAAGATTCATTAATAACTGGGCCGAGCTCTTCACATTTTATTTCTACATCTTTGAGAACTTCTATCGGTCATTTTTCATTTATAACATTAATATCCTTCTGGTTAAAGAAAATACAAGCTACAAAGCGATACTAGTGTATCCAAAGGGTCCTAATTATTCAGGACAACAATTTTTAGTGAAAAAAGAACATAATAGATTCTTTCTAGGATCAATAAGGGTTCTCTGGAATTAACAAGGGAGTTTATTGTGAAAATTTGCTCTAATACCACAAGTTTTTAGTATAAATTGCCTCAATTTAACATTAATATCTTTCTGGTTAAAGAAAATACAAGGTACAAAGCGATACTACTGTATCCAAAGGGTCCTAATTAATCAGGACAGCAATTTTTAGTGAAAAAAGAACATAATAGATTCTTTCTAGGATCAATAAGGGTTCTCTGGAATTAACAAGGGAGTTTATTGTGAAAATTTGCTTTCGGCAAGTTTTTAGTATAAATCGCCTCAATTTAACATTAATATCTTTCTGGTTAAAGAAAATACAAGGTACAATGCAATAACAGTAATTATATCCCCATTTCAACATTATTTTCAAATTTTTAGTTTTCCTTCAAATGTAAAAAAGTTTCGTTTTTTCAAATAGATCATCCTGTATGTTTTATTTTTTGTTTTTAAAACATATAAGACTAATTCTAGATTTCTTGTACAAACCTGATTCTTTATATTATTTTGATTTTTTTCTGGCAGTTGTGACGTTTGAACTACCAGTAGTTCTAATGTTACAAACTGTAGTTACTAATATTGGCCTTAGAGGGAGTTGTTGATACAAACAAATTACTAATTTGTTTAATTATTTTTGTCTACACCTTCTAATCAGGAGATATTACATACTAGTCGCCCTGTTGTCAGATTTTCATATATTTAAAAATTCCTTTCGAGTATATTGTTTAAGATCGATAGTTAATTAGAAATTAATTATTTAGCTTTAATAAACACTAAAAAATTGTGTAAATGTAGTGAGGGAACGTATCTAAATAAATTAATATGTTTTGAGGTTAAGTAAGTTGATTACTTTCGATAAAAAAATGCTGGCGATTTATTCTGAGAACGTTATTTTTAAATTATCAGTTGAATACGATTAACACAAATTAAATTTCTCATATTGGGTGTATTACTAGTAAAATTTCATATTTTGTCAAATTTATGGGGTATACAAAGATATAAATCAATTAGGGATTGTAGTAGAGCAGAAATAAATGAAAACCTAACATTTTAAAATAAGAAAAAACGGTATTTATTGCAAATTACGTATGTATCAATAATTCTCTTTTACGTGGGTGAGCATAAAAATATCGAAGGTCATACATGAAATTAATTAGTAATTACATCGAGTTTAAAGGTGAGCTTATAAATAATTACGCATAATTACTAAGTTTTAGTATGTTTTTGATATCATATATTATTTATCAGTAATTATATAGTTATCATAACATACTTTTCATGTTTCTGTATTGTTACAAAGTCTGATTGATGGTTATTTAATGATCAAAATGGCGTAGATATCACGTTAACTAAAATATAAATCATTTCTCGAATATATAAATATTATCGTGTTAAAATCACCTAGTTAAATCAAAGATATTTTTAATAATAGAATTGAATATTGGATACTGACCAGAAGATATCGTAAACATAGTAGGAATTTGCCAAAAAAATGTATTTATAATGCTCATTATAACGTGTAAATATTGTCTCCAAATGTAGTTTTCAATATAATTACACAATAATCAAAATTTAACAACTCATTTACGTTTTTAGTTCACGATTTTTCCGTTTATCACTATTTACTAAGAAATTACTTATTTAAAACGATAAAAGAAACACTCGTGAAAGATTCTTCGTTCACATCTCAAAGATATTGATATCTGAACACTTTTTTAAACTTCTTCAATACTTATTGATTGAATATTATTAAATAAAGATAGGAATTTATTTTTTTTTTCACGGATTTTATTATTACATGAATATTTTCAAATATATGATTGATAATAGCAACAAAATAAACATTGATTGAAGATTCTTCGATAACCGCCATTTTTTTCACTTGGTAACAACTTCACACCTTTGCAAAGATATTTCAATTCCACTTTTTTGCTTCTTTCCCGTATATTTATTGAATATGGAATAATAAAAATAGTTATTTAAATCTTTTTATGCAATTTGTTCTTATTACATGAATATTTGTAAATATATTAGTGATCATAAGAAGAAAATAAACTGATGACCGCCATGTTTTGATATGGCAACAACTTCATAGCGTTCCAAAGATATTTGAACTTCACTGTTCTGCTACTTTCACGTATATCAATTAAATATTTATTTATTTTATTTAGTTTTCTCTTATTAGGAATATTTTTAAATATATTTGCAATGATAAATCTCACCGGTATTATTCTTAACCTAAATGACAAGTGTCACAATCACGCAAGGTTAACGTCCTAATTGTACGTTCGGTTATTGATATTAAAGATAAAAAATTTATTTTATTTCGTATCAGCACTGAAATTAAATTTTGTTTAGAGAAACAAAAATTATTAGAATATAATATCAGAAGATATGCTGGACAAAATAAAATATTTTAACATATTGTTTATATGTTGTGCAGGGCCGAAAACAATGGCGGCGTACCTACTTTGACAATAAGAAGACGTAGGAGATTCCGACAAGGGTAAGTAGGAATATATAAGGCCCTGCACAACATTATCCTCATTTTGTCGGTGTGATCGTGTTGATTTATACGTTTTCGTTTACTTTTTTTTTTTTCGATTCTGTCTAACATTGAAAATTAATGGGAAATTAGAAAACAAAATAATTGCGTCGTTAGATACAAAATGGCGTAACTCACGAAAACAGCATAAGAACCGTTTTTTTTATTTATAAATTATCATTAATAAAAAAATTTATCAACAAATTTTTATTCAATTAATTCGGTTGTATACTAGTGACTATATTGTCTATTAATCGTATTTGCTTAATTTATTTATAAATTTCGTTGATTCTAAATCTTATATTTTTGTACATATTCATTACGTTGTTATAGAGAATATTTTAACGGTTGTAATTAGGTCGAAACGTCTTTTAGACTAGAACACGTAATTAAGTGGGCTAGCATCAACATGCATATTTCCAAAACGCACTGGTTCGGTATTAAAACGAATTTGCAACCATCCGTTGACCAATCGGAGTCTTGTACTTAAAAAATTTACGTTGGCTGCACTGAAAGTTCAATTTCAACCAATCAAATCCGAGTGAACTGACATTTGGAGAATGTGTCAGTCTAAAGTCGAAGTTACAATGAAAAAATTGTAATCAGATTATCAGATGAATCATTCGGGAGAAGATGTTTCAATTAATTTAAAATAAGTTCGTAAAACGCAAGCCAAATTATATAAAAATTGAGGTTAGAAAGTACCTTTCAACTCTCGGTTGGCACTTTAAACTGAAATTTCGTTACGGTTGAATCAACCACCCGTTCGACTCCTGAATCTCGATGTTCGGTCAACCGGATTTTATAAAACCGACCCTTAGTAGGGCTGCTCTGGAATCTTCTACGAGCTTGAATTCAGTCAACCGCTGACTGAATCAAAAAACTAAAATAATAAATTTTTCGTAATAACAAAAGAAAAAATACATTTAAATCATCAATTTTTATATGATACGAGGTCTGGTTATTAAATAACGAGACTGCTTGCCTAGAAGGGTGGGGTAAAAAACTAGTAGTGCGTTGGGTATGTAGATATATTGTCTATGCAAGGTTCCAAAACACGTTTCCTTCCGTCACTATTATAGTATTTGTGCAATAGCGGTTTAAAACGAAATTATTTTTTTTTTCTCGAGCTGAAAACCATGTGTGACGAAATTTCTCGTTAAATTGAAAAAAAAACTCCGACTGAGTGCTATAAATTGTTGCAAGAAGTCTATGTGGACAATTCTCTATGTCGTTAGAGTGTTTTTGAGTGATGTAAACGCTTTAGTGAGAGCACTGAAGATGACCAGTGCCCAGGTCCCCCTGTGACCGTTTCAACTCCGGAAATAGTGACCAAAATCAAACAAATTGTGCGTGCAGAAAAATTTTACACGTGACAAAAGTCTATGCGAAGCTGGTGCCAAAAAATCTGACTCCCGATCAAAAAAGATCTGCTTTGAAATGGACCCGATTTGAGTCGATAGAAGCGGTAAAGCAAAAAATAGCAAAGCTCCTAAAGCTACATCACCAAAGAAGACTTCCAGCACTGCTTCGATCAGTCTCGTTATTTAATAGCCAGACCTTGTAATAAAGGGGGAAAAAACGTAAATTTTCTTAAACGTTTTTATAGAAATCAAGCTGAAATGGCGCACACTTGTCGCGGTAGTATATCTCTTCATGGTGCCTTGATCTATACGGTAGACGCGTGTACATTTGTTATTTCGAATGGTGGTACCCAAACGTTTCACATAAAGGCAGCATCCGAAGTAGAAAGGCAGCAATGGGTGACCGCTCTGGAATTGGCGAAAGCCAAAGCTATGTAAGTAAAAATTCAAAAAATAGAAATCGTTCGTCGGTATTTTGAGGTTAAAATTGTCAATTTATTCCCTTTTATTTGGAGGTTATGTACTTCATAGTAGCATTATGGACATTGAGAAACCGATCAGACGCTTCGGCTTGAACCCTATGATGTCAATAGGCTTTCTCAAGTGTTTGAGTGCCGGGCACTCACAAACGACGTCATCTTCAATTTCATCCTTTTCCATGTAGCACCAACAATCCAGATTATCCGTGATTTCAATTAAATTAGCAGAGATGCAGTCTTAAATGACAGTCGTTACTAGTCGGATTTTGCGATTATTTAGTTGTTTGGTGTCAGACGCACGAGGTTCCGAGGCCCGTCGGTGGGCCTTTTTTCCATTCCACAAGTATCTCTCGTCCGCATTCCATTGCAGCGACTTCGAAGACGGTAGCGAAGTTTCGTTTACAATGTCCAACGTCCTCTGGCCAAGCCATTCCTCCTGGAGCTGTGTGTGTACCAAGTGGTTTCCTTATTCATCGATCTACTACTCCCGATCTGTGATGTGTGCCTCCGAATCCTTATTCTTAAGGTTTTAGGCGTCTTTTAGTCGAAATTATTGGACATTTACCTCTTGCCTGCGTCCAGATTTTCGCACGGCCGGTTGTTACAGCCTGCAGTGCTTTTCGGATGTTCAATTTGTATGGTGTCCTTATTGAGGTTAGGTAGTCCGTTTAAATAGTTATGAGAAGCTTTTGACACGTAATTGTGGCGATTTTTATACTAATTAGGTACGTTTTCTACTATAGTAGAAATATGGAATCTGAGGAGGACGAAGAAATAGACGATTCCAGTGATTTTGAAGACTGGTCTGGTGTAGTTAGGAAATTAGAATCGCAATTGAATGATCTACAAACGTGTAGCGACGTTTTGGCTAAACATTGGAAAAATTTGGCCAAATCTTTAGGTGAAATGGAAACTAACCCGGATCCGGAATCGTTACAAGGAAAAAGTAAGGAAGTTTGCGAAAGGGCTACTTTATTTAGGATCGCATCGAATGCTATGGTTAATGTAAGTCGATTATTTCAAATTAATATTAAAAAAAAAAAAATTTTTATTCGTCGGAATTTGTTTAAACCAGTTTTTAGTACTTTTTATTGTACGAAACCTTTTCTATTTTTTTATTCGTAATCATTCAAATACAAACAATGTTAATTATAAAACATTTTTTTTTTAATATACTTTGTTACTTTGTTTCTAATTAAAAAAGATTCGATTTCGATATGCCTTAAAATGTTTTTACTATTTTCTTATTGCCCCTCGTATAATAATTCATCGATCAATTCGGTTTTGATTGTGCTCTCGTAACTGTTTTTTATGTCGAAGTGCGATTTGATTTTTTTCAGTCTTGCGGTGATTATTTGAAATCATCTCAAAGTCATGGACATAAATTAATGAGAGCGTTACAGCACGAAAAAGAACAGAGAATACGTTTGCAAGAAATGGTGGAAACACTTGCTCAGCAACATTCTAAATTGGAACGGGCCGCGAACGCTCATTCGCAAATTCCGGCCGGTAAGTGCAATTTTCATACACTCCTCGTAGAAAATTGTTATTTTGAAAAAAAGTTGTTAGTAATTGAAATTTTGGTACACTCCCGGTAGAACTTTTTCTTTTTGTTATTTTTTAAAGGAAATTACTGGAAACTCAAATTTTTATCCACACCTGGTAGATATTTTTCTTCATGTAAAAAAATTTCTAGTAATTAAAATATTTTCATGTACACCTCGTAGAGTTTTGAAAAAAAAATTCGGGTGATTTGAATTTTCATAAACACCTTGTAGAATTTTTTCTTTACTTTGAAGAAAATTGTTGGTAATTGAAATTTTTATATACACCTGGTATAAATTTTTCCGATACATTCTAAAACTCGTAACGTCACTTCAATTCCACAGTCGAAAAGAAAACTGAATGTCATAAAACTTCGAAATGGCTTCGTTTTTATTCCGAGTGGAAACTGGTGTCATTTTTTTTTGCATTGATATGATTTCGTTAGTGGAAATATTGACATTTGGAGTACACTTCTGGTGTAAATCTCGATCGTGTAATTGACTTTCGAAATACTATAAATAATCTTGTTACTACTTGAACGTTTTAATTTTTAAAATTATGCATTCCCATCGAATTATCTCACTAAATAAAATCATTATCATACATCGTATTAATAATTGAATGTATATAGTTTAATATAATTTGCCAATTAAATTTATCTATGAATCAAATGATTATTTTAATTCACGTCCCGTGTAGTAGTAGCCACTACCAAAAACTGAAAACTATCTCTTTTTATTGGCAGAGCATACACGGTCAATAATACTGACAGTATCGAAAAATATTGTCAGTAATACTGATCGTGTAATCCGAGGTATTGAAGTACTGAAGAGGGTACTGAAGATTGATGCTTCAATCCATTCATTCCTCAGTTCTGGTCGCCGAGTAGTGGGGATACTGACAGTAATAATGACCGTGTGGCCGGGTTTGCTTCATTCTTCAGTAATGAGGCGGGTTTAGGTTGTGAAAACACGTGCCATCTAATTGATGAAATCTTGGAGTTCGACGTTGGTTTGCTTTTTGTAGAGTTGCCGTTTATTTTCTCTGAAAACGTGAAGCCTGCTTATTTTCTTACGAATTTAAGTTAAATTACGTTATTTAAATTAAGTTAAATTAAGTTTAATTACGATAAATTTATCTTCCTCAGTTATTAAATTGTGCAAAAACTCGTGCATCCAAAGTAAGTACAAGATTATTTTTAAAATACTGTGAATTTAACCCTCTGGGTACCACGGTCCTCATGAAAGTCAAGTACCACAGGGGTCCTTTTTGGACCCCAAATATTTTTTTCCATTTTAAATCTTGGGTTATTGAATAGGAAGTTGAAACTTGGTACTTTCACATGTTTTTGAATGCTAATAATGAATTTTACCTTCAAGTTTACTCATCTTTTAACTTATGCCCAAAAATAAATAAAAGGTGCAACTTGTTTTTTCTTGTATTTTCTGAAGAAACAATATTTTAAAACGGAGTTTACAAAGGTCATACAGCAGAGAAAGTTAAATTCTCGTAAAAGTGTTGGGTCCCAAAAGGACCCCATGGTACTCGGAGGGTTAATAACGAAAATATTAATCATAACTTCATTTACATTTTGTTAAATAATTTGCAGATGGAGGATAATATGGACGAAGATCTTAAATTATTTATTCATACTTTTGAATCCATGCCCGAATTGTGGAGCTCCACAGATCCAAATTACATGAAAAAAAATAAAAGGATGGAAGCCTTAAATAAATTATTGCCTTTGTACAAAAAAATAAAACCTAACGCGGAAATTTCCGATGTCAGGAAAAAAATAAATACATTAAGATCAAATTTTCGAAAAGAACTTAAGAAAATTGAATCTTCGAAAAGGTGAGAATATATACCAACATTTTGATTTTCTTAGTAAAATTTTATTTAGGCATTAGGTATAGTTGTTTTTATAATAATTATATAAAAAAGAAAATATGAAATGAATTTATTATGTTATTAAAGGTCTGGATGTGGTACCGAAGACATTTACACTCCGTCGTCATGGGTATTTTATGCTCTTCAATTTCTTGATAAAATCGAGCAGCCATTCGAAACCCACTCGTCGATTGATGTGGAAAACGAGGAAGAGGAACAGGTATGATTTTGATTGTTTGGTTTTTACCATAAATTTCAGTATTAAATTTTTTGAAATAAAAAATTAACATTTGCAAAAGTATTATGACAAATTATTATGTAAGATTAAAATATGTACAATATTTATCCCTTGTGGATTTTGCGTCGCTTGCATTCCTACTATGTTCTTCACGAAGACTAGCCCCTACATCTATGCTTTCAATTTCGTTTTGTGCACTAAAGTTTAGAGATTCCTTTTTTAAGTAATTATGCAGATAGCAGCATGCTAGTGTAATTTTTGTTGCTTTGTCAGGACCAAGATTTATTGGCTTTTGAAACACACCAAATCTTGATGCGAGAATGCCAAAGGCATTTTCGACTACACATCGAGCTGTGGACAGTCGTTTATTGAAAGTATCTTGCTCCTTTGTACATTTTTTTTGAGGGTATGGTTTCATAAGGTTGCAGTGCAAAGCAAAGGCCTCATCTGCCACAAAAACGTAAGGAAAATAATCCTCTGAACCTGGTAACTTTGTGGGAGGTGGAATATGCAATTGCTTTTTTAGAAACAAATCCCAAAATTTTGTATAAAAGAGGACCCCACCGTCGGAGATCCTACCATTAGCTCCTACATCCACCATTATAAATTCCTTATTTGCATTGACCAATGCCATTAAAACAATGCTAAAGTGTCCTTTATAATTATAATACAGAGAGGAGGTATTAGCCGGTTTTTTTATGGCGATATGCTTTCCATCAAGAGCTCCGAGACAAGTAGGAAAGTGGCAGTTCTTGCTGAATTCTGCTGCAGTTAATAACCATTCCTCTTCTGTTAAGGGAAGCTGTAAAAAAAAAAATATTTTTTAAATAATAATAAGATTGTTATTATTAGTAGTAATAAAAATTTGCTGTAATTAGTTACAAAGAATGTCAATCATTTTTAAAGCATGAAATATGAACATCGAGGAATTTTTTAACTCTTGTTTTATTTTTTAGGCTCAAGAAACTACAAACATAATTCCAGAGGACGATGTTATCACTCAGCCTTCGACTTCAATAAATTACAACAGAAAATCCAAAAAACAAAAAAAATGTAATAAACAATCAGATTTGCTGAATTTAGCGTGTGAGTACCTGACCAAGGAAAAAGAAGGAGATTACAATCTTAACTTAGCGAAAGTTTGGGCTACAAAATTGCAAAATTTGGATGCGTCCCAAAAAATACTTGCCGAAAAGGCCATAAACGACATTTTATTTGAGGCTACAATGGGGAATCTGCATCACAACTCCGTTAAAATCAACGAGCCGCAATCTTCCTGCCTCCATTCATCAAATCCTTCCCAAATACTGAACGGAACCCTTCCTAGTCCAGTCCATGTCCCTTCTACCACCACCACTTCCCCCCAAAAAATTATGATTTTAAACAATAATAACAATTATGATCCAATCGATGATAACGGCATTTCATCAAAAAATAACTTGAAGGACTACTATCATACATTTTCTGAATAAAATAAAATTTTGTAAAGTGTATAAATGCCTATACATACTAATAAAATATTTTACTAATTGAATTTTTTTGTTCAACTTACCTTGATATAATCTCGAAGCACATAGATGAGAGTTTCACATGTTTCAATTATCATTGAACTAATTGCTGCTGGGGAAATCAATGCTGAGAACTTGAGGTCAGCAAAATTTCTTCCTGTCGCCAGGTATCGCAAAGTAACAGCGAGTCGCTCTTTTGGACTGATACTTTGTCTCATATTAGTGTCTTGCTTTTTAATATGAGGTGAAACCATGTCCAATAAAGTTAAAAACGTTGTTTCACTCATTCGAAAATAATTTTTGAAATCTGCAGGATTTTTAACTACTATTTCATTCAATAGGTTTAAATGGGTGTACCTGTCTCTTTCCAACAGCCAATCCTTAACCCATATTCTTCTTTTTTTTCTTTTTTTTACAACAGCAGAAGCTATAACTATTGCCAAACAGGCTCTATCCATGTTAAGTTATCTACTAAAGGATGGAAAGCGGGAACTGACGAATAATATTGACAGTAATAATGACCGTGTGAATTAAACGAACATCAGTAATACTTTCAGTAATAATGATCGTGTAATCACAGAAAATACTGAAGAAGGGCACCTTCAGTACTTTTATCAATACCTACTGTCAGTTTTATTGACCGTGTATGCTCTGCTTTACTGTTATAATTAATAAACGAAAATAATCATTACTAACGAAAAGTAAACTGACCTTGTTAATACCTGATTACGTAATTGTTTCGTTAAATCACATCATAATTTCAAATATTCATGCTTCTAGTCCCGTGAGTTATTAAAAATATGAAACTGTTTTTTCACTTTGAAACAGCGTGTCGTCATTATACATTCGATAACAGATATAATAATAAGAAATTGATGGGTTAGTTAGTTCGTGAACTGATACGTTGACTAATAGCACGAGTATTTTACGAGTCATAATTTTGCCGTTATCTATTATGTTAAAATAGTATAAAACACATCCGATAATTATTTTTTAAAGAAATAATATGAAAAAACTATTGAAACGAAATGAAATCGAGAAAATCAGTAAGTTTAATCAGCAATAAAAATTCTAACCTCAAAAACTGTTAATGTATTTGTAATAATTATAGTAGCTATCCATGAATTTCGTTTCTAACCTAACTTTTTTTAATCAAAATTCGAAGTAACAAACTACATATTCGTTTCAGTAAATGCAACTAATAACGAAGACGAGGATGATAACGAATTTTATGATGCTTTAGCAGAAGGTGGTTGTTCACCTGGACATGTTACAGATAATGACGAACATTTTACATTAAATATTCGAACTGGGACAGGTCATAGACGTAATAGCTCTGATAGTTCGAGTGAGACTGAAGAGACACAAACTAAACAGGTTAGATGTTAAATTTTACTTGTTATATTACATTTTAAAAGTTTCTTTTAAATTTTGATCAACTTTTTTGTTTTTATTTTGTATTTTCATGTTGTATTTCTAATATTGATGGCATTTATCCATAATATTACGATTTAAAAGTTTCTTCTTGATTTAAATCAACTTTTTTATCTTTACTTTACATTTTCAAGTTGTATTTATCATATTGATGGCATTTATTCATAATAACAAGTTTTAAAAGTTTCTTTTCAGTTTTGATGAACTTTTTTTTTCTTTATTTTGTATTTTCAACTTTCATTCATCATATCGATGGTATTCTCATAATATCACGTTGTTTCAGTTTTAATGAACTTTTTTTGTTTTTATTTAACATTTTCAAGATGTATTTATTATACGAAGCCATTTATCCATAGTGATAAGCGAATTTAATTGAAAGTTTATTGTTATTAATACACTGATAAAATTAACCAAAATGTTAGTTTGAGTAGCAATAAGAGATAAATATTTTAGCATACAACAATTATTTAAAAGATTTAGATAATATGATATATAGATTAATAAGTAAGTTGTGTTCAAAAGTTAAAAACATGAAGGTAACATTTGGGTTTAGGTTAAAAATAAGATTCATTGAGTGAAACGATTCCAGGTAGTAGTAGTAACCGGTAAACACAACAACATAAGACGACCAGAGACTCCTAGTGGTTCATCTGCAAATGCTTCTCCTAAATCGAACAGTAGTAAACGCCAAAGGCGTACCAGGATTCCAGATAAGCCAAATTATCCTCTCAATTTGTGGAGCATCATGAAAAATTGTATAGGAAAAGATTTATCTAAAATACCGATGCCGGTCAATTTCAACGAACCTCTTTCGATGATGCAACGTATTACTGAAGATTTTGAATATGCAGATATACTTGACATAGCAGCAAAGTGAGTTTTTCATTTATTTTCATTTTATTGTCTTTATTGTACAGGTAATTCATCTTTAATTAAAAATTAAAATTGTTTTAGTACTTCTGAAACAATTAAAATAAATTTTCAGTAATTGTTTGTTATGCAGATGTTTGGATCCTTCGTCGATTAAAATTTTTTTATTATTATCAGTTTTTTATGCTTGTTAATAAATTTCCCATAGTTGCTTTATTGCTATTTTCTCAATTTTATTTCTTCTATTGCTCTCAATCATGTTCTCTGGATTTTCCACACGTTCTAGTTGTTTTCTTATTCTTTTCTCACTTATCTTTCCTCTATCTGTTTCAATTTTAGGTTTTATATTTGTATTACGTCCCTGCTTTTATTTTTCTAGTTTTATTTTCCTTTTTCCTTATAAATCTAATCTTTATCTTCATTTTTATATCTTTCTGCACCTTTCATCATTCTGTGTCATTAAATCTCTGCCATTTCTCTCGTTTTTTCCATTTTTTCTTGCAATTCTTTCCCTTTGTCCTTTCTACCTTTTTGAAGTGGTTCTTACACACTCTTTTACTTTCCAATTACCGTTTCTAGTCATCCATGCATGTCCCAGTCAATTGATTACCAGAGATTTAATTTTCTTCAGAACACTTCTGATTTCAAATTTGAAATTTTTTTTGAAAACTATACCATTATTTGACAGATCATTTTATGAATATTGAAGTCTCCCAAATTTATGAATTTTTTCTAAAGACTAGTTTTCTTCAATTTTGTTCTTCAATCCCGATATTTGAGTATAATTTGTATATGTTTTCATAAGAATACAGTGTCTATCAAAAGTTATAAATTATTTTCACTGCATACTGAAGGTTTAGACACGTAGAAGTTTTTATTAATAATTCTCTTTCACTTTTATTATTAATTTTCAAGAAATATGTACATCTTGATCTTTTAGTACCACCAAAGTCTCATTTGTACATATTTTCATGCGAATACAGTGTCTATCGAAACATAAAAACTTTTATAACGATTATTTTCAAAATATAAAAATATTAAAAGTTTCTCTAATTATTACATAAACTTGTGTTCCTCAAGGGAGTTTTATCTTATTGTTTCCTATCACTAATTCCACTTCCTTGAAGTATATCAACACGTGGGAGGACGATGTCGTTATACGAGGGGTGTAAAATAAATTTGAAATCCATTTTGTTTCAAATAAAAATAAGTAATAAAAGAGAAACGACAACAAATTGTAGATTGTTTTGAATTTACTGAACGAAACGTCGCATTTTAAAATATTTTCCAAACTTTTAAATTTAATTGATTGTTTTAATACTTACAAATATTTACAGAACATTTATTTACACTATAAACTATTTTTATAGCGGGATAAATATATATTTTTTATTTTATTCGATAAAGTTGTTGACTATTATAATTACAGGAAATTTGTTGAAAAAATATTTTTTTTTTATTGGTAAATCCACATTTATTAAAATTAATATTTGATTAATTATTGATAAGGTAAACAAAAATGAGCATACACTGTAAAATTACCACCATAATTCACAATATAATCAACACGGAAATTAAAAATTAATGTGACTAAATACGGTCCTGTACTTTTACATTACCGGCTACTATACCTTATATGTATTTACATCACTTGTCAATGTCAGATTTCTTAGTAAAAGTAAACAATCAACAGGACCGGATTGAGTCCAATAAAATGTTCATAATCAAATTGGGTCGAATAGGGGGGAAAGATAGGGGGAATATATAAGGAAATTAGTGTTTATTAAAAATTTTTGTAGATGTAGTGATCCTTGCGAACAGTTGGCGTACGTAGCAGCTTTTACTATATCTGCTTACGCTACGACTAGTATAAGAACCGGTAAACCTTTCAATCCTTTATTGGGGGAAACTTACGAATGCGACCGTACTGATGATCTGGGCTGGAGAATTATCAATGAGCAAGTTTCTCATCATCCCCCGATGGTAGCTCAATATTGCGAAGGGAAGAATTGGGTGTGTTTCCAGGAGTTTACGATGACTTCGAAATTTAGGGGAAAATATTTACAAGTTAGTGAAATTTTTATTTTGTTAGGAAACGCTTGAATAATATCAATATTTTTCTAATTAACGAATATTTTAATTTTTTTGTATATTTTTTTAATTTTTATTCAATTTTCATTTTTTTTCCTGATTATATGTAATTTTTTTTTTTTAATGAAAATTTGCGAGAAAATTTAGAAAACTCGTATTTTTTCTTCAGAAACATTCAGGATAATTTTATTGCTGAAATTCTTATATTTCCATTTTTCATAATTTTTTGAGTATCGTCATAAATTTCGGAATTTTTTGTTATTTTATTAAAAATTTTTCACATCATTTTTTCGATTTTATCGATTTGTTTTATCATTTTGAAACATTAAGAAAATGCAGAAAATTTAGAATAATTTGGTTTTTTTTTTAAATTATCGCCAAGTGCAAAATCTTTATTTTACAATTTTTTAACATTTTAAGTGATTTTTTTGATTACTTAAAAATTGAAAAGGGAAAAATTTTGAAAAATCTGAATTTTTCGAAAAAATCTGCATAATTAAAAAAAATTGTCAAAATTTGTATTTCCCCTTTTTTTGATTTTATCTTATTTTTTATCATTTTCAAACATTGAGAAATTGTGGAAAATTTTGAATTTGATTTTTTTTATTTCATGGACTTTTCTAGAATTTCCTTATTTTTAAAATTGGCACAAAGATACAACAATTTTATATTTTTAGGATTTTTTAAATATTTTCAGTAAATTTTTTGATTTAGTTGGAAAAATGAAATGCGAAAAAATTTGAAAAACCTTTTTTTTTTTCTTGAATTTTTTCAAGTTTTTCCAAAAATCTTCAGCGTTAAAAAACTGCAAATTGTAAAAAATTTTCCATATTTGAATTTCTCATACATTTTTTTCGGATTTTTTTCGATTTTATCGTATTTTTGGATTAGGTTCATCATTATTTTTAAACATGGAAAACATTTTGTTTCCATTTTTTACATTTCGTCGAGTTATCCAGAATTTTCTAATTTTTAAAATTTGCGAAAATCAATAATAATTGTAAATTTTGTATTTTTACGATTTTTTAAATTTACACTTTTAGTTTTTTTGATTTCGTTGAAAAAATTTGAAAAAACATTATTTTTTCTTGAATTTTTTCTAATTTAAAAAAAAACCTCAGCGTTAAAAAACTGCAAAATGTAAAAAATTTTCCATATTTGAATTTCTCATACATTTTTTTCGGATTTTTTTCGATTTTATCGTATTTTTGGATTAGGTTCATCATTATTTTCAAACATGGAAAACATTTTGTTTCCATTTTTTACATTTCGTCGAGTTATCCAGAATTTTCTAATTTTTAAAAATTGCGAAAATCAATAATAATTGTAAATTTTGTATTTTTACGATTTTTTAAATTTTCAGTTTTAGTTTTTTTGATTTCGTTGAAAAAATTTGAAAAAACATTATTTTTTCTTGAATTTTTTCTAATTTAAAAAAAATCTTCAGCGTTAAAAAACTGCAAATTGTAAAAAATTTTCCATATTTGAATTTCTCATACATTTTTTTCGGATTTTTTTCGATTTTATCGTATTTTTGGATTAGGTTCATCATTATTTTTAAACATGGAAAACATTTTGTTTCCATTTTTTACATTTCGTCGAGTTATCCAGAATTTTCTAATTTTTAAAATTTGCGAAAATCAATAATAATTGTAAATTTTGTATTTTTACGATTTTTTAAATTTTCACATTTAGTTTTTTTGATTTCGTTGAAAAAATTTGAAAAAACATTATTTTTTCTTGAATTTTTTCTAATTTAAAAAAAATCTTCAGCGTTAAAAAACTGCAAAATGTAAAAAATTTTCCATATTTGAATTTCTCATACATTTTTTTCGGATTTTTTTCGATTTTATCGTATTTTTGGATTAGGTTCATCATTATTTTTAAACATGGAAAACATTTTGTTTCCATTTTTTACATTTCGTCGAGTTATCCATAATTTTCTATTTTTTAAAATTTGCGAAAATCAATAATAATTGTAAATTTTGTATTTTTACGATTTTTTAAATTTTCACATTTAGTTTTTTTGATTTCGTTGAAAAAATTTGAAAAAACTTTTTTTTTAAATTTTTTCTAATTTAAAAAAAAATCTTTATGATGCAAGAAATTTTCAAAATTTGTATTACCAAACATTTCTTTCCGATTTTATTGAATGTTTTATCATTCATTGAAGAAAAAATATCACATCGAATTTTTCAAATGTTTTTGCTTTTCAGAAATTTTTGAATTTCGACATAGGCTTTTTCCAATTTTTAAAACATTTCAATAACATTTAAAATTTTCACTCAAAATACTTCACATTTTCAAAAATTTTCGAAAAATCAGGATATTTAAAAATTTTATATTTATTCAATTTTTATTTCATTCAATTTTTCACAATTATTCAACATCATAATACAACGAAAAGTGAAAAAACTTGTTTTTCCGAAATTTTTTAAACAAAATCGAATTTTTCAGAATTCTTTTTTAAATTTTAATAAAACTCTTCATTATAAAACTACGAAACATGAGAAAAATAAATATACCGTTCAAAATTACGTTTTTTTTTTTCACAGATTATTCCATTAGGAACAGCGCAATTAGAATTCAAAGATAAACACAAATATTCATGGAGAAAAGTTACCACCACAATTCACAATATCATAGTGGGAAAATTATGGGTCGACCAACACGGTAATAATATTATCCGAATCCAATCCGGTCCTGTTTTATGTTTACATTATCGACTACCGTACACCAAACGCGTTTACGTCACTTGTCAACGTCAATTTCCATAGGAAACGTAAACAAACAACAGGATCGGACCGACTCGATTACAATTTTTATTAGTAACTATGAAATGAATCGATTTGATTTGAACAGGTGATATGGAAATAATAGGAAAGGATGCCGCCGAAGGTATAAAGTGCGTACTGAAATACATACCTTACTCGTATTTCACCAGGGATTCCCAGAGGCGGGTTAAAGGTGTGGTAATGGACGGTGAAGGTAGCGTTAAATGGATAGTCAACGGTACGTGGGACGATCAAGTTGAAATAGCCCCCGTAACGGGTAACACCGGTACGAATGGTAATCCTGTATACGAAACCGGTCCCTCGATAATAGCTTGGAAACGTAGACCGCCCCCGCCGGAATCCGAAAAGTTAGTATGGCTGTATTTTGATTTATTTGGTTTATTTATTCAATTTTGTTGTTTGTAGGTTTTATAATTTTACGGTTTTGGCTGCTCAGTTGAATGAACCGGAAGAAGGTGTGGCTCCGACAGATTCGAGATTGAGACCGGATCAGAGACTCATGGAGGAAGGTTTATGGGATGAATCTAATAAGGAGAAGATTCGTTTGGAGGAGAAACAGAGAGCCGCGAGGAGACAACGGGAATCTGAGGCGGAATTGGCTGCGGCGGAAGGTATTTTCATTTATTTTCTTTTGCATGAAAAATTTTCAAAAAATTTGAATTTTCCCTAATTTTTTTCGAATTTCATTTATTTTCAGAAAATTTATTTATATTGTGTGTGTTGATATATAAATTTCATATATTTTTTCCTGAAAAATTTTTAAAAATTAGAATTTTTTTGAAATATTCAATAAATTTTCACACTTTTTTTTTAGATTTTCGCTTTCATTATTTTTAGAGAGAATAGCAAGGAAGGAAAAAATTTTCAAATCATTAATTATAGTATTTTTCTGGATTTACTCATTTTTACAAAATTGCCTTTGCCCCTTGAATTATTTCAGGTTTTTTGAAAATTTTTTGATTATTTTCAATAAAACTTTTCAAGAATTTTATCATTTTTAAAAATATTATAAATACAAGAAAACTTTTCTATGAATTTTTCCTAGAATGAATGAATTTTTTCATTTTCGAAAAGTTAGGAAAATTTTTGTGAAAATTCCGAAATTCGAAAAAAAATGAAATAATTGTATTTTTCCAATTTTTAAAGAATTTAAAAAAAAACAAAAACTTTTCCATCGCATTTTTCCAACAATTGTTATTTCCAAAAATAGTTGAAATGTTTAAAATTTTCTATTGATTTTATATTAATTTTTCAGAAAATGTCCAATTCCAGGAAATTTTTCAGTTTTCGAATTATTTCCTAGAAAACTTTTTGAAAAATGAAAAAAAGGGAAAACTTTTCCATTATCAAAATAATACCAGATTTTCCCTATAATTTTGTTTATTTTCAATGAATTGCAAACATTTCTCCACTTTTCTTTAATTTCTCAGAAAATCTGAAATTCCAGCAAATTTTTCAGTTTTTAAATCATTTTAAGATTTCTCATCAAATATCTTTTAGAATGTTCCAACATGTTTTTATTTCCTGAAAATTGCGGAATTCAAAATACTTTTCCAGAATTTTCTCAATTCAATGATCGATTTATTTGAATTTTCACAGAAAATTCTAGGAATCCTACTTTTCCGATTTTCTTATCAGTTCTCTTAGCATTTTCCAGAGTTTTCTCATTTCCGAAAGATTGTAGAATGCAAAAAAACTACTACTTTTGAATAATTGTAGAATTTTCCAAATAATCGGAATGTAAAAACAATTTTAGGCTTTTTTTATTTTTTTTTTACAATCTTCGAAAATTTCATAATTTTTCAACAATCTTGTTCCAAACATTCCTTGTTTATATTTTAGGTTTCATTTTATCAATATAATTGGAGTTTTCTAAATTTCATCGTTTTAGTTTCAAACACCACCAACATTGAATAATGTACATTCTATAGTTAATTTATTATAATTTTTTTTAGATCACACTGTACACATTTTTAATTGTGTTTCAATTACAGGTCGTCCTTACACACCTTACAAACCCGTATGGTTCGATCAAACCCAAGAAGACGATTCTGGTATAATGCACCACGTCTACAAAGGTACCTATTGGGATTGCAAAGCCAACCAAGACTGGTCCTCATGCCCCGATATATTTTAGTTTAAAAACTCCACCCCCCAGCCATTCCTATGATAGCCAATCGAATTTTCGACTGTATTTAATTATGTCTCAAAAACAGTTTTTTTTTTCTCTATTATTCCTTTTAGTAATACGGCTAATAAATAAAAAAAGTACAGAGGTTAATGGTAATAAATAAATAAAGTCTTACAAAGTGGTTCGTTAACGCGGTGTACTAATTCCAAGAATTATGTCAGTTTTTTTAATGTAAATAAGACACTTTCCCCCTCTCTTTTTTGTATATATATATATATTTTTTTTTGGACAAATCATCTTCAAAATATACAGCTTTTCCTAATATGTGATAATGTAAATATATTTGCTTATACAGTTGACGAAAATCGTTTTATTTCTTCCCGTACAATCATAAAATACACCGAGAACGCTTTTAATCAACGAAACGTACCTATACCAACAAAACAAAACTTTTCATTTGTAGATTATTTCATTGGGTATTCGCTATGGGTAAAGTAGACCCATTTTGACGAGATCGGTCATTAAAAAAGAAGAATTCCAGTTATAGAACCAAATCTAAATAATAAAAGTGTAAGCGAAATCGTTACTCTTGTATTAGTAGTTATTTCATCATAGAACACACCGGGAACGTTCTTTTTCACTTCTTTAATCAACGAAACGTGCCTATACCAACAAATCTCTTCTCATTCATAGATTATTTCTTTGGGTATTCGCGTTCTATAACAACCATAGATGAAGATGGTGGGCGCGTTTTAACAATATATTAAAAAATAATAATCGCAGTTAGAGAAATTAAAACTAAGTAATTAGAGTGTAAGCGAAATCGATAGTCTTGTATCGGTAGTTATTTCATCTTAGAAAATCATAAAACACACCGAGAACGTTTTTTTCCACTTCTTTAATCAACGAAACGCGCCTATACCACAAGCAACAGTAAATTACACACAGTAGGTTCGAATAATAAAAATGAGGAATTACAGTTATAGAACTAAATATAAATATTAAAAGTATTATTCACACTATAGAATCATAGAATACACCTAGAACGTTTTATTTTCTATGTTCCTAATCATCCGCATCAACTTAACTAGATGTACCGTACACATAGATAAAGATAAAATGCAAGTTTTGACATGATATTAAAAAAGAAGTCTCCCTAAAAGTGTAAGCGAAATTATTACTCGTATATCAATGTCAATGCCTACAATAAATTACAGCTAAAGATAAAGACAGTAGGCGCGTTTTGACAAGATTTGATATTAAAAAAGAAGAATTACAGTTATAAAACTAAATCTAAATAATCCAAGAATAAGCGAAATCGATACTCTTGTATTTCACCCTAAACCATAATAGAACACACAGGGAACGTTTTCTACTTCTTTAATGAACGAAACGCGCCTATAACAACAAAATGCTAAATGAAGATAGTAGGCGCGTTTTGACAAGATCAGTTATTAAAAAAGAAGAATTGCAGTTACAGAACTAAATATAAACATTCAAAGAGTGAACGAAATCTATGTTCGTGTATCAGTGAAAATTACATTGTAAAGGTTGGTGTACCTTCGTATTTCAAAATCAGTTAGAAACCATCCAATTTTCATATCTTGATAAAGCGATCATCAAACTTTACGTTTCAGTTTATAACCAGTTTAATTGTATGTAACTTACGATTTATTTACATAAAAACCCGGAAATCTAGTACAACGACCTGAAATGTATACGCCATATTAGTAGTGACGTCAGTTTAATATTTTTAACGCATCTCCTACATAAAACGCTACTTGGGCTATGAAAGAAAAACGTCATAACGATATTGCATGACTATGCACGAATAATGATAAAAAGGTATAAACAATTGTCAATCATAAAAGTTCAACACCCTGTATAAACGAAAGAACGTACAAATTACTTTTTGATATCTATACGAATAACGTGTATGCATTAAAACGATAGTTTATTCAATTAAATTAAATACGTGGCAACGTTGTACACCCAAAATGTTTTCGTACAAATCAACAGTTATGAAAATTTTCAATCTGGTAGCAAGTTTTTGTTTTAATCCTTAGAACGTTATTTCTGCAGAATTGAAAACGTTCGTTTTCGTAAACGTGTTCAATACTTATTATTCCAAGTCAATTTTCCAACGGGAAAATTTAACTTCCAAATTAGGTAATCAAAAATAATGGGACTTGTAACAATTTCTTTGTGTTTTCTTCCTCTTCTCATTTAATTATTCCAAAAATTATTTCTAGTAGTATAAATGGATTGCTAGTTACTTAAATTTCACATTTTAGGGACAATCGGTATAATTGAACTAATGATTCGTTGTAGTTAACTCACTGTATAAACAATTACTTACCACAATCAAGAAATTCTATTCCCCTATAAATATTAATTTATTTTCCGTATAAGTCATATGACTAGTTTTTATCAGCGATTTTGACATAATCGTCATACTGCAAGAGCTATAATATTATTAATAATTATCTAATTTTATTAAAGTGTGTCATGGAAAACAAATCTGTTTATAAAATAATGAAATTATTTGTCATTATTAATCAATCAAAAGTTTCAAAACTCGTCTGAAAATATTTAAAATTATTTAGCATTCTTTAAAAATTGAAAATACCAATATCACATTTGAATATACGCGCTGTTTGTGACGTCAGAAACGGTATATTCCGAGAGGTTTTCGATCTTCATCGGTAATTCCAGTGTGTGGCGGGCGCAGCCATATTGATAGTACGGAAGGTGTAAAGTATAAGAATTTGTGTTGTAGTTCTGTGAAAATAAATCTTAAATCATCCCAAAATGTCTGAACGAGAAGATAATGTATACAAGGCAAAATTAGCTGAACAGGCAGAAAGATACGATGGTACGTATATTTTTTTACTATTATAACATTTTTTGGTATTATACCGCTAAATTATCCTTCAAAAGACGCTCCCCCGTTCTCCATTCTGACATATTTGACAGTTATAGAAAAAACTAATTATTTTATTTCGTTAAATTTCTTTTAACTCTTATTATAAGAATTGATACGCATAAAACATTTTAGACGTTTCTCCTACGAAAGCGGTATCGATTTTTGTAACGTCAGTTACATTGAAAGTAATCAGATATGCCGTAGTAATATAAATTCTCTCTGAATGAATCATATATAAAAATCTGATTTACGACAGACTTTAATAAGTTAGTTTTATAATTTTACCCCAAAATCATCCCTAATTTAAGTGATCAATTCTAATTTGAATTAGTCGATGTAGTATGAACTTGAAATGTCATCTAGATCTTGTAATAATTTTTTATAGTAGTAAACATAAATCAAATG
Source organism: Diorhabda carinulata (assembly GCF_026250575.1). Lineage (NCBI taxonomy): Eukaryota > Metazoa > Arthropoda > Insecta > Coleoptera > Chrysomelidae > Diorhabda > Diorhabda carinulata. The sequence continues at coordinate 4,001,903 of NC_079464.1, read as the reverse complement.
TTCATTTCTATATCTGCCAACGTATCTATATTAAAAGACGTAGGTATTCCTTGCATATAGTTTCCATAAATGATTTATTGTATGCCCAAATCGAGATTTACTTCCTGTCATTTTTATTCTGAAGCTCGGCCTCATGTCACTGTTAATTCCGGTACGAGACAATAATCAATGTTCAAATTGGCGTTTAATAAAATAGAAAAAAATACTGTTGTAAGAATTTAATCACCAAGTCATTGCATTTCTATGTATGACTCAACGATAATAATGTCTGAAAGTGCAAATATGTAATCATAATGTTGGATTAATTTTATGTATCTACAGCAGGAAATTGATTAGCCTTATCCAACAATTAATAGTCAAATAAATAGATTGTATATTGGGATAAATTGAGTCGTTATCATCATTTTTAGAGATAAGTTACACGTCTATATTTTTTTATTGACTTTAATGTATATAATGATTTGGATACAAAAAAAAATTTTATTGCAGTTAATTTTTTTGTTATTCAAATATAATTCTACGAGGTCCCGTAGATTATATGAAAGAAAATGATAACTTTGAACTTAATTTTGTGTAGGTTTCACTCAGTTTGCTGATTTAAAAATAATTTATTGATCATTCAATTGTAATATATGTTGGTTTTCTTCATAATAAGTTGATATTAGTAGAAAGCTATGTTAGAATATCATAAATAAAATTATTGTTGTTCTAGCTTGAGAAAAAAAAATGTCTTGAAAAAAAACTGATGGGTAGGTTGTGAATAATTGAGTGACTGTAATATTTTTTTTATTCAGTCGATGCTGTCCTCAATTTGACGTAGCTGGACATGTTTCTAATGGAAAATACATACAGGGTTTCCCATAACCCTGCACCTCATCAAAATTACATCTCCAAAAAATTTTTAGGGTAGTTTCTCCTGGTTTTCAATTGTATTTTTATACAGGGTTACATTTTCCCCTATTTTTTGGGTATTTGACCAGTTTTAAGTTAAGATTTAGATACAGGGTTTTCCAAAACTGTGCCATATCAAAATTACATTTCCCCATGGTTTTTGAGGTATTTATTCCATTTCTAGTGATGCTATTTTCCTTTGGTGTTAATTTCACAGGTTTCTAATCAGATTTTGATATAGGGTTTTCCATTACCACATTAAAGTTGCATTTCCCTCAATTTTGTTTTAGAATTTTCCACGGGTTCCAATGGATTCTACCTAGAGGGCTTTTCAAAAAACCACAAAATTACATTTTTCCTTATTTTTCGGAGTATTTTTTGTTATTCTATCGATATTGTCTTTATTTTGACGTAGTTCCAGAGGTTTCTAATGGAATTTACATGCAGATTTCCCCATAACCCTGCACCTCATCAAAATTAAATCTCCAAAAATTTTGTAGGGTAGTTTACAGTGGTTTTCAATTGGAGGTTATAATTTCCCTTATTTTTTTGGTATTTGACAGGTTTTTAGTTGGATTTAGATACAGGGTTTTCCAAAACACTGTGCCATATCAAATTTACATTTCCTCGCAGTTTGCTCATATTAATTTCCCAAAATATAAAATTTATTCTATCAATGCCATTAATTTATGTAATCATATCATAATTTGATATATTTAATGAAATTTCCATTGCTGGTATCTAAAATTATCATACTGTAATGTCAATAAAAATGCGTCAAAATAAATATGCATCATCGTAATGTATACAAGGTGCGAACAAAATATACAGCGCCTTTATATTTTCTGGTCTTTTTTTTTCACTTAACACTTACACTTGGTATTTTTTGTGTCTCTGTCTTTAGAAATGGTGGAAGCTATGAAGAAGGTAGCTAAGCTGGATTTGGAATTGACAGTAGAAGAAAGGAATCTCCTTTCGGTAGCTTATAAAAATGTAATTGGAGCTAGAAGAGCATCGTGGCGTATAATATCTTCTATAGAACAAAAAGAAGAAGGTAAAGGTACGGATGATAAGCTGGAAATGATACGTCAATACCGTTCCCAAGTAGAAAAAGAACTTAGAGACATTTGCTCAGATATACTTAGTGTATTGGACAAGCACTTGATACCAGCTGCGTCCTCGGGTGAATCCAAAGTTTTTTACTATAAAATGAAGGTTAGTATTGAAGAAAATCGAGTTTTTCATATAAATTAATATACAGGAAAGTTTACAAAAAACAAAAAATTATTTTTTATTGAATTATAAAAAATTTACATCTCGGTTGATTACAGGGTGATTATCACAGATATTTAGCCGAATTTGCAACTGGTACCGATCGTAAGGACGCTGCCGAACATTCATTGGTAGCTTACAAATCTGCCAGCGATATCGCAATGACAGAATTACCACCAACGCACCCGATTCGGCTCGGGCTGGCACTCAATTTCTCGGTGTTTTACTATGAGATACTCAACAGTCCGGATAGAGCGTGCCGATTGGCTAAGGCCGCTTTCGACGACGCTATCGCCGAGCTGGATACTCTTTCCGAAGAGAGCTATAAGGATAGTACGTTAATTATGCAACTCTTGAGGGACAACCTCACCCTATGGACCAGTGATATGCAGGGAGACGGTAAGTTTTACCTTTTTCTTCATTTATATATTTTATTTTAAATATATTTCTATATATATTTTTTAATTTTGAAGTATACTAATTTGGAAAAATTAAATTTTCATTTCCTTTTTCTTCGATAACATACTGTATAAATAATTCATGGACTTGATATTGTATTGGTGCAAATTTCTAAATTTATTCACATTTTTTTTAACTGAAACATTAAAAATATTAAATAACCAACACTCAGTAGTGAACTTTATCATAGATATAATTTCGGTATAAACATTTCTTTAATATAAACAAATAAAAACTATACAATTAACCTCAAATTTAATTATCAATACAAAAAGTTTTTAATTTTATTTTAAAAATATTGACAAATTATAGATCATCGCAATGTATAATGTGAAATTATACACTCCCAGGTTTACTTGACATCGAAATCATCATCTATAGCTCGCCTTCGAGTTTCAAAGTTCCAATAACCTATAGTATCCCGCAGTGCTTTTGAAGAGGTTAGATCCTAGCCACTACCACTTTCTGGGGCTTTTCACTATTAGGTGAATAAAAAGGTTCCCATTCCTCAGTTCCTGTCAGTAAGGAAACTTAGCCAGTTTACTTATTTTTTTAATGTAGTGGTATCAAGAGTTTCTGAGGAACTTTTTGTGGTGATATTGATCCAATCTGGGAAGGTACTACTTGAGCTCTTCTTGTAAAAGTATTGGTGCTCCTTTTCTAGCTTTTTTTGCCCCCTTAATATCCCAAATCTCAAACTAGACGACCTATTTCATCAAATTTTCTTTGGTACTCATGTGTCAATTTGGAACCAATGATTTTGAGGTTTAGAATAACTCTATAGATATCATAAATTTACAGATGGCCTATTATCCCAAATTTCTAGAGAACTCCATTTTCTGTGATGGCTTCTACAAGTTTATTCTAGAACCAGATGATTTGGACTTCTATTCCTCCTCGTCTGTTGCAAGTAAATTCTATTTTGTTTGAGTAGTTTCTTATACTACAGAAAGGCTCTAGGCTTGCAAAGGTGTTTGTGCTCATTTTCTAGCCTTTCCCTTGACTCCTTAGTGACTAGGATACCATATAATGATCAGAGTTTCTTTGGTCTCTCCACTGAATATGTTGTTAAGTCTTTGCTGTGTGGAAGCCCCTCCCTGGCTTGGTGTAGCTTGTTCTTCCTGAGAACAATTTTTTCTTTTTATATATAAAAAGGTATTCAGCTCCTAAAAGCACCACTTGAGTAATTTTGTTTCAGTTTTTCCTTCATAAATATCTACATAAGAATATTTTATCATATTATAGAAAGGTTCTGAACCAGCTGAAGAAGTTTCTGATTCTTTTTTCGCGATTTCCATTTTCTTTGACTTCTAAATGATTAGGAAACTATATCATGATGCTGAGTTTCTTCTTTTTCCCCATGAAATTTGTTTCCGTTAGTTTTTAGGTTGACTAAGTCTTCCCTGGCTTGGTGTAGCTTGTTTTTTCTGAGAATCAATTTTTTTGCTATAATAAGGAAAAGGGAGTTTCAGCTTATAAAAGTACCAGTTTTCTCTTCAGAAACTACTAAATAGGATTATTTATTATGATATAAAGTGATTCTGAGCCAATTAAAGGCATTTCTGCTTTTGTTTTGGTATCCTTTGTCTTCCGAATGACTAGGCACCCATAGTTTAGACTCTGATCTGGGTACTTTCACATTAAAATTGATGTTTAATAGTTGCTCGGTTATTTTCTACCAATTATGTTAACGTACTAGTTCTTGAAATATTCATTATGTTACAGGTGAGGCAGAACCGAAAGAGCAGCTCCAAGATGTGGAAGATCAAGATGTATCATAACTTGGAAACGCTGTTCGAGGCAAATACATTGAACTGTTGAGTGCTGTGTAGTGCAGGGCATTTGCCCGGACATTGTGAAAGGAGGGCGGGGTAAGCGTACAAAAAAAAACCGGCTTGCCCCTCAACCTTCCTGGTACATACTGTATTATTATTATTACTAGCTGTAACAATATATTCTGTAACTGTTTTGTCTCTCCCAAATGAATGCGACTGAATATGTATGAATGTAACGGTACCGTTTTTCCCTGGTCTCGTACGGATTCTCTATCCGTAAGGGAAATAACGTGTATGTGCTAGAACTTACGCTTTAGGTATTTAATGTTGGAAAAACAAATTTTTTCTTTTTTCTTTTTTTTTTTTGTACTTTTATTTTACAATAAATTTGCTGAGTATTTTACTGATGGTAAGATGATGAAGAAGAAAGCAGTATTTGTGTGTGTACCCTCGTTCTACATTTTCGAGCAGTACAATGAAATTTTTGGCAGCCCTGTTTCTTTGTTGTGATATTAACGTTTTTGTTACAGTTTTTTTTCTCAAATTAAACGCGAATTAAGTTCATCTCGTTTTGTATGATTTTTTACAATTTTATCAATAAATTTGTTGATTTGCCTAAATTTTAATGGTCTTTGTTGAAAAATATTTGAAAGATCTTTAATACTAAAGAATTTTGTACTGGTCTTATTATTCATACTACGCCTTGAGGTATGGTACTTTTGAACTACTGGTATCACCATTTAAATTTGCCACTTGCGTTTGTTCTTGCATTTTACAAGACACAAATTTGGTTTTGTTCCTAATAACTCAAGTTTTAAGGGATGGTACATTTGAACTACTCATACTGTTTCCACTTGTTTTATTCTCTACAGTTTATAAGATACAAATTCCCTTTTTTCGATTAATTGACGTTTAAGGGGTGGTACATTTGAACTACTCTTACTGTTTCCACTTGTTTTATTCTCTACAGTTTATGGAGAACAAATTTCCCTTTTCTTTAGATCAATTGACGTTTTAAGGGAGGGTATCACCATTTCCATTCGCCATTTAAGTTTGTTTGAAATTTTAAAGTTTAAATCTTGAAGTTTATGGTGTACAAAATTTGTTTCTTTTCGATTTATCAATGCAGTACTGAGAAGAATTTTGATTTTAATAACCAAATGAAGATTCGTAGAAGCGTATATAGGAAATGGATCGTTTGAACTACTGATATTATTTATCATTACTCTGTTTATGTCATATTTTGAACTTTTCTTATATTGTGGACCCCATGTACGCAGGAAAAAAAATTTGGAAGTACCATACTGTTTGAAAAAATTAATAGAAACTATTTCCTTTCATGTCCCCTACGAAAATTGTTATTTTTAAAATAATTATCAAGTAAAATGGACAATTTATAAAAATTAGTGCTCAATTTACTTACCCTCAACCAATTGGAGTTTTTGTTCGGTTTGAGTGCAAAATAATTGGAAATTTGCATATTTTCTAGTATAATGTCCTAATTTTTGCTGTTTTATGAAAACTAAGTTCAATATTAATTCGGAAAACTATGTAGGGGTATAATGGAATAAAAATAAACGATATTGCCAACAGCTGATTGAGTATTTTAACTATTTCAATTAGTTCAACTCATGTTCAAACAACGAAGTTCATAAAAATCTAATAAATGCACTTTTTGGTATAAAATATTTCCATAAAATTCATAAATACTGTTTATATCCACGTGTGAAGACGTCTCAAGGCTTTGACACTTCCTCCTTGTGAAATATCCTCCCCGAAACTTCCAAATAACATCCGATTGGAGAAAAATAGCCAAAGACACTTTTTGGTATAAACAGAACAAAACATCTGCATAAAACTCGTGGAAACTGTCTGTTATCACGTGTGGAGACGTCTAAAGGATTTCCTACTTTTGTCTTCGTGGAAAATCCTCCATAAAACTTCCAATTGGAGAAAAATGGATAGAAGCAACTTTTTGTAGAAACTGAATGAAACATCGGCTTAAAACTAGTGGAAACTGATTTTATTCACATGTAAAGACACTTTAATGTTTCAAATCACATTTCCCTCATTAAATATACATTTTTTCAATCGAAACAATATACAGAGCGTTTAATTGAAAAGAGAAAATGTTGAAGAATAAATTTTATACAAACGAGGGTAAAATATTACCTGTAAATGATCTACTGTCTTACCTTCTGACCAATTTTTAGTAAATTTACTCTTAGAAAATGATCTTTGACATTGTGCTACTATCGTAGAGTTAGAAGCATGGATACGACTGTTTTTATTTCCAAAAAGAAAACACGCATATAAAAAATAATCCGTACAAATTGCATTCCGCTCTATTGCATTTTTTATAGGTGTTGATTTTACTTGTCTACGAGCAATAATACCGATCGCGTACACGTATGCAGGATACATATAAAAAATTTTATTATAGTCTGTTTGGAAAGTTTCGCTATTAGATTTTTTTATAAAAATAAATTCTATCGAATAATTACGTAAGGGTTGCAATTGAAAGGGGTCGGGTTTGATTTTTGATGTACCTTATGCTGTGGGACAAGTATTACCGGGAAATTTCGAAATAAATTTACGTTTCCGAATCACTTATTTTTGCCAGTACGATTAAGTTTAATATTCGCTGAATTAAGGCCATTTCAACATGATTTCCTCTCACAAATTACATAAAATTTCTCTTTTTATGAGAGTCTTTAATATCCTCTGAAAATTATGCATATTTCGCTTATTTCTTCATTTTTTTTTTTGACTAAAATTGCTATTTCTTTATTTATAGCCCTTTACTACTCAAAAGCTCCTGAGACAAATTTTTTTCTACAAAACTTGCCAATCAATTTTTTCCAATTTCCAATCATTTATCGCTTTATACTTCAATTTTTTCCACCAAAATATCCAATTTTTTCACATACACCCCAAAACAACATAATGCCTTTATTTTTCAACCAAAATACACATTTTTCTATTTTCTCCACCAAAACAGGCATCGTTTTATTTGCAACTCGCTAATCCGTAATTTTTTCCACCAAAATTTTCATTCCTTTTCCATACACCCCCCAAACAACGTGATGCCTTCATTTTTTTCCACCAAAATATACATTTTTCTATTATCTCAAATTTTTCCCTCCAAAAATATGCATTTTCTCAATCTAAGCCTTCAATTTTTTCCACCAAAACCATCATTTTATTTTCATTCCCAAAACTCGCTAGCTCCTAATTTTTTCCACCAAAATAACCAATTTTGTCACATACACTCCAAAACAACGTGATGCCTTAAATTTTTCCACCAAAATATACATTTTTCTATTATCCCCTAAATTTTTTCCACCAAAAATTATAATAAATTTATTTATTTATTTATTACTCAAAGAAAAGTAATTTATTAAAATCTTAACGTGCTTTATCTTGGGAGGACGGTGGGAAAAACAATATGTGATTTCTAGCTAGGGGGGGCAAAATAATCGAAATGAAATCATTTTTACATAATTAATTGATCACCCTTTTTTATTTATGTTTGAAGTTATATGAAATTTGAATTATTTAAAATTTTACTCATAACCTAACAATTTTTCAGTTAAAAAAATTGAAAATTTCAAAACAAAAAACTTCAATTCAATTTCTCAAATAGACTTTGAAGAAATCAATTTTCCTTTTAATTTAAATACACACCGATGACAATTATGAGAATCAATGATTTATTTTCACATTTTTGTTGTATCCTGTATATATATAGTCATAAATAATCGACAATCTATATCAGGTTTTGGTGTGACTATTCGGCGTTTAACATCACTTGATAGGTCTTGAGAAAACTGGCAAAAATTACTTAATAATAATAATAATACTTTCCTGAATTGGTTTTAATAAAATTTTTTGTTTCAAGAATTATGACACTGCCATAATTCTACAAAAAGAAATCGCAGTAGAATGCGCTTGGTACTGGTACTTAAATTAGATGCTGGTTTTTTGAAGACAAATCTCCATTTATCTATGTCTCCTCTCTGAAATTGTACTTGCATTTTTTATTAAGCGTATGAATGTAAACAAAGCTGTGTAGATTGATATAAAACCATTTGATGTATTATTTGTGTTTTAATTAATTCCTTTAACCAATCATCCGAATAAAACATTTTTTTCGTGTAGAAATAACTGCGTTTAAAAACTTGGCAACGTCGGATATTAACCAATAACAAAAGACTAAAGGTTATGATCATATTTACGAGAATCACTAAAGCATCAGTTATGAATCACAAATGTCCTAAACAAACCATAACTAACAGCCTAATCTCGCTATTTAATCACCAGTACCACTGATATATATTTCGCCATATGTTTAACAATATAACAAACCATTTGACTTAGTATTGAATACTTTTGATATTTTTGTGTTAAATGTCTTCTAACCTAAAAAATCATGGACTCTGAACTAGGTACATAAACAGCTAATTAAATTTAGCTATGGTGGCCTGTATACGTTCAATTCAGATCACAATCACTGATTGACTGATCATTTATTCAGCTTTGATTTCGTCAATCTATGTGTCATAAAAGCCGCGTGAACACGTGTTGTTTGAACCAACAAAAAGTTTAAGCTTTTGAGGAATTTCAATTTCATTGAATAAATACAATTAACTGATGAAGATAACTACAAAAACTACTTCAGGATGAATAAAAAACATTTATAAACAGTGTTGACGTGATGGCGATAAAAATTTCAAATTATTTTGTGATCCTTTATATAAACCAAAATCGTACCATATCAATCTGGATCGCGATTATTGATTTCGATGATTGATAGTGATTTAAATTAAGCATGTTTGTTCACGGTACTACTTTTTTGCTATTGCGCTTAAGCAGCCGAAAATTGGTCGATCCGAATTCATAAGTAACCGAACCATAAACGATACTTTACGAACAACCAATTCGTGGTTATGAATTACACCCTCGAACAAAGCTGACGTTTTACACCGTTGCCACGTTGTAATTAATTTCGCATAAAATATAACCTAATTTTTTTAGTAAACATTTTTTTTAAATGTTTAGAACATTATGAATATAATTAATCTCTTAAAAAAGTAATCGGAATTAGGGGTATAACGTGATTTCGTTCTCTCTAATAATATATTATTAGATATACCAACATATTGGAATAGCTTGTTAAAGGCTTACACAGCGCGATGTAATTTTAGATATTTCTTTTTAAATAATTATAAAAATAATTAGGTATATATCATTTGTATAAAAAATTGAACATTTTTAAACTTCAAATAACAAAAACAAGAAATTTTGACACAACTTCCTGATTTTTACAATAATGAATCTTACAACACCGCAATAACATGGTTACCAACGTTTGGAATATAATTTCCCATGTAAATTTTGGATATTGAAATATTGTTCAATTTTATTAATTCTAATTGTTTCAGTATATAAGAAAAATCAATATTTTTTTTATTGTTCTTAAAATAAACGAATCTATTTCTTCAAACCAAACGTCGTTATAACTTAACATTTTTGAAGTTACCTTTATGTTTGTATCGCCATCTATTAGTTATATAGTGTGTATAGGTATTGAATTTAAATTGTAAATAGATTCTGACGCACATGCAGCGTTTAACGAAATTATTTTTATTATAACAATTATTTATTCAATTAGTTTTTCTAAACAAATCAGAGTAATACTCATATTAAATAGCCTTGCCTAGTCTAATAAAACCATTTTATGAGACAAACAAAAAGTGAAATACATAATATTTTTTAATTATTTCAAGAACACAAATTAAGCAAATGTAGGTCAATTTTAAAAATTTATTTTTTAATTTTCGTTATAACTTTTTTAGTAAATATGTGGAAATTCTATTGATTCTTTTTTATTATAACCTTATCAGGTGTGTAATTGACGAATAAAGGTCAACACGAGTAGTTGTAACACGAACTATAATTTTTCTTTGAAGGTTAAGTTACTGTATGATGGGAATTATTTGGGGTTACTAACAAAAGATTAATAGAATCACAGTGCACTTAGTATATAGTGTAAAGTCAATTAAAAACCTATAAACAGATTTAACCATTCATTAGTTGAATTATTTCGTCAAATAATACTTAATGAATATTACAGTTATTTTATAACTGACAGGTGGAAAAGCCCATCTCTATACAATGCATAATAACATCTTATACTCTCAAAAATATAGAGAACGAATCGTTAAATTTAGAAAAATATTAAATGATGATTTTACAAAGAACTTAACAGAAATTTATGTTATGAATTATTGATATCTATTTATGTTCTTCATATAATAACATCCAATCTTTTCTAAGGTACCATTCAAATTCCTAAGCAAACCTAACCACTCATTATTTGAATTATTTCGTCAAATAATACTTAATGAATATTGCAGTTATTTTATAACTGACAGGTGGAAAGGCCCATCTCTATACAATGCCTAACAACATCTTATAGACTCAAAAATGTAGAGAACGAATCGTTAAATTTTGAAAAATATTAAATGATGATTTTACAAAGAACTTAACAGAAATTTATGTTATGAATTATTGATATCTATTTATGTTCTTCATATAATAACATCCAATCTTTTCTAAGGTACCATTCAAATTCCTAAGCAAACCTAACCACTCATTATTTGAATTATTTCGTCAAATAATACTTAATGAATATTGCAGTTATTTTATAACTGACAGGTGGAAAGGCCCATCTTTAATAACATCTTATAGACTCAAAAATGTAGAAAACGAATCGTTAAATTTGGAATAATATTAAATGATGATTTTACAAAGAACGAAACAAATTTATGTTAACAATTATATCTATTTATGTTCTTCATATAATTTCGTTTTTTTTTTTTAATAGCTCTTTAAAACAACGACCCTAACGTATTACTTACTATAAAATTCTTTTTGTTTCTGGATTCACCTTGTTTCTCAGCCTCAACTCGTTTTGAAAGGTGGGAGGAAAACAAAAAGAAACATCCAATCTTTTCTAAGGTACCATTCAAATTCGCCGTTAGCAGAAGTAGGTTAAGTTACACGCAATCTCAATTTAATTTGGTATCACTTTCGCGCTTTCATCGTGACACTGATTTGTTTGGATTTTGTGTTTTAAACATGAAGTTCGTACTTGGTACTGTGTTGTTTGTTTTCGTTTTCCATAAAGGTAAGATTCCACATTCCACAATTTTATCAATTTAACAATTTTTATCGATTAGTATAAACTTTTTGATTGCATATATGTAAATAATATTTAGTATATCCGTTTTTTTTTATTGTTTTATTAGAAAAATACAGAAATTCCGTATTTCACACGACACCTTCAAAAACAACTTATCATCAACAGCATTTCTGGTTTTATTCGCTGTCTTTGTTGCACACATTTAAAATGACTTAAATATTTTTTTCACGTGCAGTAACATTTGGCAAATTTCTCTGTATTTGCAATATATAATTATTTATTAGTAAACAGGGGTAATCCAACACTTCTTAAATCAATACAGTGATTATAAACGAGCTTCCTTCTCCGGCCAATAAGGACCCTGTTGTCCACCTGCTAATAATATGATCACGTGCTGTTTTCTTTTACTTTTTTTTAGTAAAGTATATATCTCGATTTCAGAGAATTTTTATTTACCGAAAGTTGTATGTATGTACTCCATTGTTTGTATACATGGTATAAAAAGATGTTAAAGTTATTTAAAAATTAATTATAGATTTCCAAGTAAATCACGCAGAATTAAATTTGTAATCAAAAATCAATTGTTAACTAATTTCTTTGAATTACAAATGAAGGAAATTGGTTATTTCAATGTAATATCATACTGGATGTCCCAAGAACTCATCTCGTGGAACAAAAAATTGGCCTCTGCTAGTCGTCCGCTATACGGATGAATAATTATAACTTAATCGTTTGAATAACCTAACCTAAACTAACTTATAAATGAAATTTACAGGCATTAACATAGTCAACAAGAACTAAGTATTATTTCTGATGAGAGATTATAAATAATTGACCCTAATTAAATTATAAATATTTCCAAAAAATAATAACATCCGTAACTAACTTTGAATTTTTAAATCTTAACTTTATCGGTGTCATTATCAACAGTTTTATTCAAATCTAATTTGCAATATTTACATCTCTTAATTTTTTCGACCCTTCACGCAGACGACTAATTTAAGTTATTTATCCGTTAGACGGACGACTAGACACTTCGTTAAATTTACAGATAATTTTAGTCAAATTGCAATTTTTTAGGAATGTCAAATCCCCTGAAATATTTAATTCAATCATTTTGTTTATGGAAAGCACTTAAATTCTAGAAAAATAAAATACGTCGTTGGGTTATTATAAAAATTAAAGACATTAATTGCTTATGAAATTACTCGAATTAAAGCAATTACGTTAACCTTGGCAGTGTATGTAACTAACGTGTAGGTATGAGTTGTGCAATCTTATTTTCTGCCTTTTACACATTAGCTTTAAACGAGGATATTTTTTAAAATAATGATTTCGTAGTAATATTTGATTTTTTTGCATCAATTAAAACTATAGAATGTATCAAATCTTAGTAAAAACACGAAATTTGGCAACATTTAACTGGCAATTATTAAAGCCCCTGAAATTATAAAAGTTAGGCAGCACGCTATACAATTTATATGATAAATAATTCTTTATTACACAAAAAATTGATAACAATAATTAATTATTTATATTTAACGATGTGAACATATTCATCGTTTCTTTCTTCAGATCAGCATTGTATGCAAAATATATGGCCAGCGTGTGTAGGTTCATTAAAACCGGTTATAGTAGAAATATTTTCGTAACTCTCATGAATTATTCATCGATTCTTATTAAACAAAACTTATTGAAAAGATAAAGTCCCTTTAAATATTGAATAAGAAAATTTGGAAACTGCTAAATGGTTTTCTTTATTTGTATTATTTATATTATGAGAGATCTAAGTTAAAAAATAAATAATTTAAACAAAATTAGTCTATATTACGCATAAACGTTCAAATTAGTATGAGTAATAAAATTTTACGTATTTATATTTGAAACAATAATAATAACAGAGGTGAGAGATTATTATGTAATGTTCAGTATCGTCAAGGTCAAGCATGAAGTAGCTTGTTATTCGTTTTAACCGCAAAAAACAATGAAATTCCTCTTATAAATTGTGTTTTTCCAACTTTTTATAATTCTACTTATTGTAATTCCTTTATTTATTAACAGAAATTAATACTTTTTTCCCAATTAAATATTAAACATTACTACTTATATCAGCCATATTTGATGACGTGTCATTGACCTACAAACATTAATATAAGGTTTGTTCTTTGTAGTTGCACTGGAACTGGACAGTGCAGGCCAGTTATGAGTGTATAGAATTAGTTCGATCGGATATAAAGAACGATGTAGTGCAGAGAGCAATGGAGCATTTGTTGATTGTTGTATTTGAGGTTATTTGATGTGATTCAGGCCTTGTAGTATTAACAATAATGAAAAACGATTTAGTACTTTTTGATATTTTAAATTCGTCCGATGACGAAGACGTAATGTAATCGTTCCAAGATTACACTTATTGCACTGCACTCGCTGAACTGACTCTAGATCCAGTGCAATCTGTACAGTAAACTGGGCGAAATAGTTTTCTTCCCCTGCTACTAAGAACAGCAAAACTAGCACTTTAGAGTACACCCTGAACTAGTTCTGACAATGCAGCTACCAAGAACATAACTTTAGACTACAGTTCCGTCAAATTAATTACGGAAATCTCTTTTGGCGTGCTTTTTAAATTTATCGACTGGACTATAACGATTATTATGGTAATGTGTAATTAATTAACTGATTCATAAGCTAATTTTCGGGAATGGTAACTAGGTGTGTCACTTCATAGTTAGATCATCACGTACAATAATTTGATTACTAACATTTTTCTTATTTTATTGAGTTTACGTTAGAAATAGTTCATTTAGTAACATTTGACCTTGGAAATATTTTTTATTGTTAGATAAATATTGAATATAAATTTTATATAATTGAGATATTAGCTGATGTTTTTTCGTTTAAATTGATTTTATTATGAATATTCGAAAGTAAATAATGAAATTTATATTCATGTCAAAGAAACAAATTCTATTAATTCTATCGGTAGACATTTTGTTTATCTATATTAGTGCGTAGTAACAAACAAACCATAATAATATTTATGGTGAATTATAGGTTACCATATTTACATTGTGTATTGCGATGCAGTGTGCAAATTATGATACCTAAAAGGAATTCCGACCATGAGATAATCACCAAAATATTTATATATATTTCTAAAATAATTTCCAATCAAAATTCACTAAGCAAAACGTCATTGACAAAAATGAGAAGAAATATAGAAATTAAGTATATGTGCGATAGAGATAGAAAATCACAAAAAGTGCTTGATTCTATTCTTTTCACATTTATCGTTTCATTTATCTGCGTTCGTTTCAGCTGCTACTTTACAATGCTGGAAATGTTCGAGCGATATAGATCACACGTGTTCGGATCCGTTCAACGACGTTACTACGTATAGATCTAGTTCGTCGTATAATTCACAATCATACAATCAACGACAAATCGATAATAATTACAATAGACAATACGATCCTAATTATAATAGACAATACGATCCTAACTATAACAGACAGTACGATCAAAATTACAATCCGGTTTACAATACCGGTTTGAGAAATGATTATAATAGCAGGCCCATGTTGGAGGTTTGCGATGAAAACGATGCGAGAAATAGAAGAATGAAGAACGTATGCTTGAAGGAAATTGTTAGAGGTATGTATATCATACAACTTTAAGTATACCACCCTGTATATATTTCACGTTTCTTTTGATTCTCAATATCCATTATTTATTATTAATAAGAATTGAATTTTGAAATTGTGAATATTCGTAATGTTATTTTTGGCATTTATTGTTCGTTTCTTACTTTAAAAGTGCCATAATATTGAATTAGTACAAGATACCGCCACGGTAGCGTTAATGTTTCGATTACAATATGGCGGAAACAGCTGGGATTCTTGTTTTGTAATGGAAGACTAATAAAAACAAAGTTCTCATTATTTAAGTTATTTAACAATTATAAAAAAGTTTATTTCAAAATGTGGATTGGTTAAAAGGAAGGATATTCATTTTCTATGCTAGTATTTGGTATGAATCATGTCGAATAAACAATCATTCGATTTTAAATAGATATTATTGATGAAACGTAAATATACCGTATAATTATGCGTCCCATCGAATGAAGATGCATTTTCTTCTTTTTTATATCAAGGTTTTATGAAATGCAGTTAATTATAACCAAATGCTATTAATATATCGTAAAAACGATTGTTACTATAAAAAAACTTGTTTCTTATTCATTTTTTATCAATAGAAACAACTACTGATCAAAATCTCATAATATAGAATGTCTCAAATTAATATATCTTCAATAAAATTTTCCCGATTAATAATAATTACAAATTTTATATATGGCATGATGTATAAATCGTAAAAATGATAAACCTTCGATATTATTTAAAAAAATATTAAATTACTGAAAATTTTTTATGTTAATGTGGAAAAACTAGTAGAAAACCAACTATTTAATACACACCAGTTTCATTTAAATATCTACTTACCCTAACAATACATTAACTGTAGTATATTTGAGGTTATGTCATTGAAATGAAGAGTTAAAGGTGGAAAGCGCCACACTATCCACACATTTTCGTCTCACGTGATCTCTCGTTTATGTATTAAATAGAATAGATATTAAAAGTCAGTTAACAAGCTGTATTGTATAATAATGGATTGCCTGAATATGAGATCGATATATTATGACTTGGTTCCTATTTCCCTCTCACAATTCGAAAGACTTAATCTATTACTTTCTATGATTGAAAATTCACAACGAAGAATGAAATAAAAAAGTTCGTTTCTAAGCATGCTATCACGCTTAAATCATGACAACGTAATACTACGTGAGCTCACGTGATACATACATATATATATATATATATATATATATATATATATATATATATATATATATTAAATCGTACACCAGTATTACCGTGTATTCATTCTAAATATTTTTTACTCTAGGCGTATAGTGAAAGTAAAAACATACAATGACCTTATTTCAGTTAACTTGTTTATAAAAGTAACGGTAAATACCTAAACATTCATTCGTTATTCAAGCATTGACCTGCATTTTGTTATAAATACCACAGAATACAAAATTCAGTTGATGATAATCAATTGATTATTATTTAAATTATAAAAAACTACTATTATGATAAATAATAATTGAGAAGACGACATTAAACAAATTATATTTTGACATAAATACAATATGGCGTAGGAAACGGATATATTTTAGTAATAAAAAGTGGGGTTATAAACGTTTTTGTTGAACACGTAATAAATTTATATATTTTTACGTCAAATAAATAGTGTTTTTATGTTAAATAAACAATTTATATCCAATAATTTCTATTTGTAATTTCAGGAAGTAATTACGTGAGTGTAGTCAGAAGGTGTGAACTGGTTCCATATGAGCAAAAAGTGGGAACATGTTCACAGAGCGTCAACCGAGGTCTTACATTAGATTTTTGCGAATATTGCGATTACGATGGCTGTAACTCCGCCAACGGTATCAAAACGAATATTCTCATAGCTACAACGATAGCTTTCCTCGTTTTATTTTTACATTTTTAACTGATTAGTTACCTTAAATATTCTTAGCATTATATCACGTGTTCGTACAATGCTGGTTGCATAACCATTAGTATACAAATAACAGAAGGCTAAAACAATTGGTTGTGGTTAATCAACCGCATAACGTACATTTTTACGATTTTAATGTAAATGATTTGTTAGTGTATTATATGTTAATTATATATATAATAGATTGCGTCTTTTTTTATTTATTGATTGATGTTTAATTTTGCCCAAAATTATTTCAAATGCGAAATGAAAATAAAGGAAACAATAAAACTTAATTCTGATTTGACCTTTTAGTAGATTGTAGTTGTGTTTATGGGATTGAAAGAGCGGAAGTGACGTGATGACATAAAATAAAAAATCACAGAATCACGAGTAGCGTGTTATACTCTTAATCAGTTTAAAGAGAAAACAATAAGGAGCAAGTGTCATTTGGTGAAGCAGGAAATAGAAAAGTAAATAATCGGAAATAATTACGTGAACGATACGTATAATAACTCAGCTTAATGTATTTTGATATTAATAGAGTCACGTATTACTAAATATGTTTTGTTCTGTCGCAGTGGTCTTATAGACATTACCGATTTTAGTGACGTTAACGGAATAAGTTTATATTCGATAAAAAAGAAGAAAGTGTCATTGATTGGGAATGCAAACAATCGACAATGTCGATAATTGCGTAAATCTTCAATCATTCTACCAAAACTCATAATAATATTGTAAAAATGTGGAAGATTGAAAAAAAATTATAAATGACAATGATCTTATTCATATGTACATAGGTATGTTGGAGTCAATATAAACAAAAGAGCGTAGATATTGAGTTGGGATTTGTTTGCAACTCTGCTAGTTATAAAATAACTGTGTCATACCATACAATAACAATGATTGAATACTTAATCAACATATGTCCGATAGTGCTTTTATTCGAAATATGGAGTTTCTATCACAGCAACGAATTAGAAAAAAGATGGCTACTGTTTAGAAGCAATATAAATCCAAGTGGATATAGAGTTGGGATTTTTCGCTTCAAAATAACTGCTTTTCCTATTCATTTTATTTATTTTTCGAAGAAAAGTAAATTACTTTTCGTGTTCAAAGGGTATTGAATTTCTTTGGAAAACTGTTAACTGTTAAATACTTAATAGATTCAACTTGTTCCATCTAAGCTTGCAGTCAAAATTAAGAACTGTTAGTTTGAAACATGAACAAGTAGATATTTTCATCTCTATAATTTTATATGACAAGAGGAGAGTTTTCCTGATTATAGACCTAAAAGAGCGTTTTGTTGATATAGGTGAATATAAGATCAAGACGAATCCTTAGTTTTAAACACTTAAACTATCAGAGCACTGTACCGAGTTAGTCCACCAACAAAAAAATGTTTTTGAATACAAAAACCTCTAATGTCTAAAAATAGTGCAAACACGAGAGCAATAGAGTTGGGACTTGCCCTTCCATAACTGTTACTTTGAAACATAAACAAGTAGATATTCTCATCTCTATAATTTTATATGACAAGAGGAGTTTTTTCCTGCTTATAGACCTAAAAGAGCGTTCTGTTGATAAAGATTAAGACTAATTTTTAGTTTTTATAAGTGTAAAAATCAGAGAACAGTACACAGACTTAGGCAACCAACAAAATTAATGTTATTAAAAAGAAGATTAAAAAAATAATAAAAAGTTCTATTGTTTAGAAACAGCATAAACACGAGAGAATAGAGGTGTGACTGTTCGTTTCCAACTCTGCCAGTTTAAAAATAACTCTTTCTCGTACCCATTTCATTTATTTTACGAAGAAAACTAACTGTTCGATTTAAATGCCATAACAAGTATTGACTTTTCGTGGAAAACGTAACAATGATTGAATAGTCAATAGATTCAGACTTGCAGTCAGAAGCCAGAACTGTTATTTTGAAACATAAACAAGTAGATATATCATCTCTATAATTTTAAATGACAAGAGGAGTTTTTTCCCGGTTATATCCAAAGATTATATACTCGATAAATCTGCCATTCTGTATACAAATTCGACGATAAAGTTCGATCATAGCGACATCTCTCGTACTCGCTCCGTACCAAGAAAAAAGATTTCTATAATAAAAGATTTGAGGTTATTATCCAGGTTATTTTCGCGAGAAATTTGAAAATAACTCGAGTAATTTTAAATGCTCGAAGTTTAGCAAAATACTTTCATTTTGCTAACATTTCAAATTCAAATATTGTTGTTTACAAGAAAATATAAATACCAGAAATTAAAATGTTGTTTAAATGAAGTATTTTGTAAAATATTTTGGTTTCATTTACAATTTATGTGACAACCAGGTCCCACCATCTAAATTTCACAATTAAATGGTTTATATAAGATATAGGTAGATGGAATATTGAAACACGGAATGATATTATAATTTTTATTTTGTCTTTGACATTTTATAACTATATCCACAAACAAAAATTTTTCCTTCACACTTTAGCAGGCTTAGGACTGTCAACAGTGAGATGTTGGAGTGTTTAAAAAACGTTTCTGTTTGTACATGGTACATATGATGGTATATAAAAAAACTGATTTTATAACCATGGATAATTAATGATTACCGTTGTCTTTCTTGCAGCTTTCCTTATATTTAACATATGCTATATTTATAACAACATCATAGTCTTTATATTGTTGATCTTTGCCCTTCAAAATTTTATTAATAATACCTATTTAATGAAAAATGCATATGTGAAAACTAATAATTACAAACATATTTGTATAATCCTTATGATCTCAGCAAAATATTGAGGAAACTTCCTCCAAACGAAATATTTGTTTCTTTATGCCTAATGGATTGATTAATTGGAGCAATCTTTCGAAAATTTTATCGGAAAACCTTTTTAAAATATCACAAAATTTTGCTGAAGGCTCATATAAAACATTTTTTATGTTCCCTAGAATATATTAATGAATTGGCCTTAATTAATTCGTTTGACAATATTATATTTTTACTCAACTGGCATTTGAGACTTTTAAATTATTTCTTCGCTACGGAACCTGCCACATAAGGAGTGACAAGACTTTTCTCTATGATTCATAAGAAGTTTATTGTCACAGTAAATATAAGTACTTACCAGGTAAATGTAGAGTTGGCACTGAAAGTTTTTTTGTCTGCCATTGGGGTTTCTACAAATTGGTTCAAAATTAATATCACACATTCTATGTGATGATAATACTGTATCTGCTGTATAACTTGGGGTTATTTATTCTTTGCAACCAAATTCTGCACATGTCTTCATTCCTAGGAATGAATGTCTATAAAAAAGTAAAATAAGGATAAAATCATTCAACATATTTCAACAAATTAATGAAGTTAGGAAGATAAGAGTTATTCTCGTTTAGACATGAATTTATATGATTTAAATATTTTTTAGTTGATAAATAGTAAATATTACTCTCACCTTTTCGCTTGCTAATCCGTGCATCTTGGTACACAGCAGGCCTTTACTCGCTTACTTATATTGGTAAGTAAACACGACAGCACAATTCGCAACAAATAATAACTTTTGAATGGACAAAAATGCAAATAGCTAATAAACAAACAATATCTAACACCTTTGCAAGATGGACGTCGTTCATTCAATAATCTTGGTTGTTTCTCGATGACGGTTGCAACTTAGTTTTAGAATCCAGACTGACAAATATTCAAAAATAAAACACCAAAAAGTAAGCTTTTAGATGTGAGCCAGTAACAGAGATGGCGTTGAAAATCGTCCTGAACTTCTATTCCAGTGCACAGGCCATGGTTATATCGTTCTGTTGTTGTAAATGTATATCATATCATGACTAATCTTTAGTTTTTATTACTAAATAAACTATCAGAGTAGAGTAAAGAGTTATGCAATTAGCAACATTAATGTTAAGTAGAAAAAATTTAAAAAAAATGAGATGACCTCATCGTTCAGAAATAACGTAAACATGAGAGCATATAGAGGTGGGACCTTTCGTTTCCAGCTCTACCGGTTAAAAAATGAATGTTTAAAAAAAAAAGAAAGAGATGGATTTATTGTTTATTTAAGTAAATTTATAAATTACCAACGTCATAAACTTCACAAAAAAGTAGAACAAGAAATATTTATTTAAATATACAAAATTAAAACAAGCGTTACACAAACTACATTGAGGTACTAATACTTGTACATTATGACATTTTATTACTGACAAATTCCAAATTTAAAAGTACCATTCACAAATTTAAATTTTTGACACGTATATTTCAAACTTATTTTTTTAACACGACACGTGAGGAAGATTAAATATTTACAACAAGTATTTTTGGCCCAAAAAGGCTAAAAAGATTCCAACTACAGCCGTTAAACTAAATTTGACAGTCGCTGCGGAGTTACATAAATCCGTTTTACAAACTGTACATTTAATATCGGTAGCTCCAGGTATAGTGGGGCAATTGTTATCATTTCCGGTTTTAGGTACAGTTACACATTTTCTTTGTACGCCTTCCTTACCATCCTTATCTGAAATATAATTAATTATTATAACAATTTAATTATTTTGACTTAAATAAAATTACCTTTGAATACGACTTTTTGACAAACTGCTTCTAGACTTTGATCGGCAACTTTACCACATGTAAATTTGTCCCATAATTTCATTTCTTTTTTGCAGGTTTCGGTATCGCAAGTATAACAATCTAAAGCACTCACTATAACAAAATTAATCATCAAAATAACAATATCTCGTTCCTTATTCGCCATCTCTATATCACTTCTTCTTTTTTTATACAATCAGTTGTATTGAATGCCAGATAAATTAGATTTTAAAATTATTCAATTCAATAATAAATAATCATCCCCTGTATGAAATGAATGAAATATGATTATTTGTCTCTTAATAAATTGTAATAATAATAATTCAATCGCAAGAAATATACCGTTCTTAATTCGCCACCTCTATATTTCTTCCTCTTTTTTATAAAATCAGTTGTATAGAATATCAGATAAATTATAATTTAGTAATCATTTAATTTATAAACGTTATTAGTAAATTATCCCCTATATAAAGTGAATGGAGAATAAATATTTGTCTATTGATCAATTTTACTATAAAAACAGAAATATGAGGGTCATTAACCGTGCCTAGTTTGTCCCCAATTCGCATGGGAAAGTACGTAAACTACTCCCAACCCAAGTTTCGGACTTCTTGGCGCCAGGATGCACATTTGAGCAGATTTTATTGATTTCTAGCAGGGGAGAGTTTCCCTTGTTGTTCTATTTTGTTTTTTTCAGTAAATTAAAACAAAATTAATTAGATTTGATAAAGAAAATGTCAATTGTAATGTTTATAAAAATAAAAAAGTTTCACATTGAATTGAATATATGTTATACAGTCAAAATTAACAATTTATCAATACTACGAGTATTTGAAACGTTTTAATATTAATCAGACATTATCAACAACGTCCTATTAATTAATAAAAAGTAAACAATACATCAAGTTTTATAATTTATTGTGATGTTTGTCTGCAAAATTTGATAGGTTGCTTTATTAATAAATTCAAGGTTACATTTTCTAATATCGTTAGAGTTCTCTGAAGTTGACCTTGAATTATTTTAAAGCACGATGGAAATCGAGGAATGTACAGTCTCTTGTAAAAATTTGATGAAATTTTAAAATGACAAAGAATGCACTTTAAAAACAATTTATTTAATATTAATTACGTTCACTACAGTTAACATTGACTTTAATGGATTCTTAATAGTTTAAATGTAAATTTATCTATAAAAATAAAACATAACCACATCGTTAACTTATAGATTTCACTGTTGACTGTATTCTCTTACGTCGCATTCGTCCTCAAACTATCGCAATGTGAATTGACTGTTAATTTGATAATGAAAAAACGACATTCAAAACGTGAATATTAAATACTTGTTCTTTTAAATTTTAAGTTACAAACTTTTTACAGTTACTAAGGCTGCTGTCTGCTTATACCAAATGCCACTATTTTTAAATTCTGTGGTAAAAAATTATATCGGGGTACAGTGGCGTGCATATTTTTTTTCATATTAGAAATTCTAGAACTGAAAAAATATCCATCGTCAAAACAATGGGAAAGTTAAGGAATTTCATATGTCTCAACCTCTGTCTGTTTTTTCGATCACACAGTATGTATAACAATTTTTTTATGATCATTCAATGATTAAATAAAATTAATAAGTGCTAATTATTGAAAATACGTATATAATAATTTATGGCACTGTTTCTAAAATCTTTCCACCTCTAACATCCATAATACCGGAACCAACCATTTTGTTTTTAAAAATTAATATTTTTGGTAAGCACTACAAAAGCAGACTTCTTTTAATGAATTCTAGTAATTTTATATTTATAATTACGGTTTTAATCGATTCGATACCAATAAATATCGATACTTGACCAGTATCGAGTAAGTATCGATACCTCAATGATATCGTTTTAACCCTAGGTTGGTTATCTTTCTTCTTCTTTTTTATACGAGTATAATTGTAGAATTTATGGTAAAATAGCCAGTTTATTATTTTCGCTTCAGGTATTTTTATTGTTTTTAATTGTTAATTGTACATCCAATATCGTAACTTCATAGCACTAAATTTTACTGTAGATTCAAAAAACTAAGCACTGAATAAAATGGAATGTTTTTTTTATTGAAGAATTGAAATAGTAGCCAGATATCTTAAAAATAATTGAAAAAAAAACACTAAATGAAGTGAATTAACACAGAGAGCGGTTAGCTTTAAACAAAATGGCGGTCTGAAGTTGACAGATTTTCATATAGACTTTAAATTGTAAATGTAAAATGCTTTCGGTATTAAAATATTGATATAGGAAGAAAAAAGAGTTATGTGATTTGCAACTCAAGTCGACGATATGTATATATTAATATTAAAGTTTTCGCTTAATTGAATGTTTCGGTTACACCTGCACGCCAATGCATATGTTGAAAGAGGAACAAATAGTTTAGAGATGGGTACGTTATTCAATACGATGTAGTAACGTGTCAAGGACAAGGAACCGCCTTTAATTAATTTAAAAAAGGACCCAGAACTTTTTCAATTAATAAGTGTTGAAGCCATTATTAAAAATAAACGTTTCACAACTTATTTTTAATAATAACCTAATTGTTAGATATTTCGACATAATACAAATAAAAAATGACCTTAAAAATATCCGTTATGGTAGAGAGTTATTAGCGCAATTATAAATCTACGACGAATTTTGAATTTTCATGTGAAAAGTATAAAATTCTATTGATATTCATAAATAAATTTGAAACCTATCGCTTAACTTTTCTGGCATAAACTTTCAAGAATGTACATTCTAAATTTATCGTCGCTATTATTGAATCGAATTAATTATTAGAATTATATTAAAATAATTAACTTACCAGCGTTAAAAACTGCAAAACACGCAAACAAAATTACTAATTTCGCCATTTTATATATATATTTTGTTTAGTATAAGTAAAACAACGTTATTCTAAATATGGAATGGACTGAACTGTAGTTTAGAATATGGACGTTTAGTGGAGGCGATACAAAAATATAAAACCGGTTAAACTCAATGGAAAACAACGACGAGATTTGAGAACCGCCTTTGGTGGGGGACGCTTAGTGCGCAGTGAATGTTAAACAGACGAGGCCAAGCGTCGAGAAGAATAATAGTTTTGACAACACATTTTTAATTAGTAGATTAAATTTATTCCATATTCTTCTATTTATGAAAACAATTATAATTCTTTTAAACAAATATGATTCATTGAGAGTTTTTTTTATTAAACATCGATTGCATTATATGAAATGTGAGTCATTATAAATTTCGACTTGACCTCATTGAAATTTGACAACTACGCATCTACGTACGTAAAATATACGGCGTGAAGTAAAAATATCTGAGGAATTGTTTAAAATTCATAAAATTAGTTGCTTAGTAATTGTATCATTAAGAACATAGTTATTTATTATTAATTGCTTGTTTATCACAATGAGTCATACATCAAAAAGTATTTTTATTTCAAAGGTTAGATTATGATGTTTATATATACAAAATATTCCATTCTACGAATGTTTTTATAGTTATAATCGCAATTTATTCATATATACAGTGTGGAGCTATTATTTTGTTTTCGACAACGTTGAAATCGGTAATTTTTTTGTCGTTAAAACATACATTCCAATAAACAGGGTCGTACTCATGATTTTTAATGAAGTATAAATTTATATTTAATAACTGAAAATATTTTGTGAAGTTTTGGTCATTTTAGTGGCGATAGGTAAAACTAAGGATCAAAAAAACACAATATTTTCGATGATTTATTTATTAATAATGATAACGTACAAAAATCCACACAAAAAGAGAAAAAAGGTGTGAAATTATAACTTGTATTTGATTTTAATTATGTTGTAATAAAATTTGAGTTGTGGTCTTTCAAAGAAAATCCAACAGCGTAAGTTCTGGTCATTTAAATGGCAATAGGTAAATCCAAGGATCAAAGAAACGCAATATTTTCGATAATTCATTTATTAATAACGAAATTGTACAAAAATTTATATAAAACGAAATAAAAATTGTGAAATTAGAATCTCTTCAACTGAATACGAATTTTTAGAATCGGAATTTGAAACATCTCGTTTAGTTGACACTTTAAAGGTATTATTGTTATAGTTTGAATTGAAAACAAATGAATTTACAAGTATTTTGGTAAAATAACTGCCAAAACAACAGAAACAAATGTCATAAAACTGTATTTTATTGTCGTGGCTGAATTACATAAGTCAGTTTGACAAACCGGGCATTCGCTAGGTTCTCCCATTGAAGTTGGACAGTTGAAAGACAATTTACCATTTTTCTTTTCGGCCAAGACGCATTTTTTCTGTACTGCGTCTTTGTAAGTTACCCTATCTGGAAATAAATGAGTTTAAGTACGTATTAAATACGTACAAATGAAATGAAAATATGTTCGATTGTTATTTATTGAAATATTTCGAAAAATAAAAACACTAATTCATTATTATATATTTCACGTAAATAATTAAGAACTTGACAACGTTGCAACTATTCTATGTGTACATCAGTATTGGCGGAAACAAAAAAAATTCAAACAATCGATTGTCATTGGTTTAACTATGAAACAATAATATAACAAACTGAATTTATTTGAATGCGACGTTGTCGAGGTTAATTCTAATTCGGTGAATATTGGAAATAAATAATTTTGATGAGATTTTTGAAATAATAAATTTTTATCATTACAAAATATAATAAGTTACTTTTTTTTAAAGTATTCACATAGAGAAATTATTATTGAATTTTCCTTTTTAAAACATTTTTGTACGAGAAAAAATAACCCAAAAAAAAACATTTTTTTAATCATCAATCTCGGTAATTTTAAGGTTAGGTTAAAATAATAACTTATCTATATTGTAGATTTTCCACTTGATTTATATCAATTCTCATTTCTATGTGTCAAATTTATAAACAAACTACTGCTATGTATCTTGGAGAAAGATATGCTAAAGCCGGTCCTGATCAATCATGACATAATTCAAATATTTAAAAGCGTATAATTCATATATCGTCTCATTAATTAAACTAAATACTGTCATAATACTGGAACATCAACATCAGTTTTATAAATTGACATCAACTGTCGTTTACTAAACGGAAACTTACCTTTGTATTTAATTGTTGCGCACGCGTGTTCGGTAAATGGAGGTACGTTCGATTGAGCGTTGCCGCAATTAATTTTTTCCCATGATGACGGTGATCCTTGACAGTTGTCACATTTGTAACACTGAAGAGCCGAAGCTGTTATAAAAAATGAAATAAATATACTAAAAATGCAATTTATCATTACATAAATATACTTTTTATTATTGCAAATCGAAAGTTTTAAAGTTTCTAACCTCACTATTTAACAGAATGCTCAAAATCAGTAAAAATTCATATCAAAAAGAATTATCCACCTGACTATATTTCTAAAAATAATTTTTTTTAAGAAATAAACGTTTTTGCATCAGAAGTAAAAGTCTTCTGACCGGAATCGAGGTTATTGAACTCGATCTAGTTGAATTGTCAGTTAAGAAAATATCCACCTGATGTGTTTAACCTTATTTTTATGAAACGGTCGCTTTAATCCGAGCTAATCGAAATTAAGTGCATTAAATGGAATAATTTCACGTTATCTAGAGAGTTCACTAAGCAAGTTTTATTATGTATATCCTAATTTGTCGTAATTTAAAAAAAGAAGAAACAAGAAGAATTCAATAATATGAAGTTAGATAATTAATTGCGTTTAATTTCATATTATCTACAGATATTACCAAAAAGTTTTATCAGGTACAAGACGAGGTTAAAAGAAGAAGAATTTAATGTTATGAAGTTAGACAATCAACAATGTTTATCTCATAGTTCGAAAGGTGTGAGAAAGAGATAAAACACATGAATTGGTGGTTTGAAATGTGTAAGATAGAGACAAAACATATGAATTTAATAATACCATTTTAAATTAATAATAACATAAATTTAAAAATATTTTGAAAGTTGTAAATACTAGAAAAAACGTACGAATTTATTGATAAAATAGTTTTGTATGCTTGAAGACTAAATCGAACACGTAGAATTTTGCGTTCTCAATCATCGTCTAAAAATAGATGTCATTGGGTTTTACGAGAAAAAAATACTTCAATTATTTTCATATTTTATAATAACTAAATATAAAAATAAAACTATATTTTAAATTAAAATATATACAGGATGTCTCGCTTAAAAACGACAGATAAAGCAGATACCTATAAGGGAGCCAAAATATGACGATTGGGGGGAAGTTTACCTCTATACCAAGTGGCATCCCTGAGGAGTTATATGGCCTCAAATTAGAGCCAAAATTTCAAAAAAAAATAATTTCTTTGTTAACAGGATTTAATTAAAGGTAAGTAGAAGGCGATTGAACCATTCTGGGAGGTTAATTTAGGGTGATTTAACATCAAAATCAAAACAAACAATCAAAATCAAAAGGTAAATTGCCATCTTATGCGGGACACCTCGTATATTAAGAGAGTCAATTTTTTTTAGAAATTAAATCGAATTAAACAAAAATAGGTAAATTTATTGTGTTTTTTTACTAAATATAGTTGTAGGTACAGAGGGATTCTAAACAATTTAAAACTAAAACCCTATTACGGAAATATTTTAAAATTTCGAACTATTAGTATTAAAAATATAATAGTATAAATAGTTTATTGAAAAAAAAACACTTACCAGCTTCAAAAAGTGCCAAACACGCAAAAATTATCACAAATTTAGTCATTTTTCGTTTATACAAAAATTCAATCAACTGCGCTTTCGAGCTTTTGAATTGAATTGACCGAGAACAGCTTCTTCACACGAAACGAATCTATTTTAAAAAGTTGGTAGCAGTAGGTCACGTGACGTAACTCAATGATGGAATAGATATTTTCGCTCGACCATCAAGGTGTGGCATCCATTTGTAATATTACTTTATATTTTTAAAAGAATATGTTCATTTTATATTATCAAAAAAAACATATTTGTTATAAAAAAATGTATATTTCTATGAGGATTCGACTAATTTATTTCTAAAATACAATATAACACGTATATATCCACTTTAAATTTATTTTTTTTTACTATTAGGTAGTAGAAAGTAACAAAAAATATTCTGTTTATTGATACAATAGTTTTCGTTTAAATTTTGTTTAAAAAAACCCTTTCACGTTGCCAAATTCTCTTCAACATTATTGTAAACAACGGTTTGAATTTAATTATTAAATTATATTGAAACTAATTATTTATATTTATTATTGACGATGATGTCATTTATGTATATTCATGGAAACATTTTAGAACTAAATTTACAACCAGATTCGTAATAACTATTAATAAACTGGAAGGTGAACTCGTCAAGGTCTCAAAATAATGACAAAAGTTAGTACAAGAATGTTAATAAGACAACAAAAATTCAATTTTTTACAAAAAAACGTAAATAGTTTACTCAAAATTAGTAAATAGAATGACTAATTGTTCACAGAATTGTTGATTCATAAATAGACAGTTATAACACTTGAAAACTATGAGTAGATGATTCATTATACAAGTTGTAGTATGATTGGTTGCCTATTTCTAGTATACAACTAGTTCATCTAATAAAAAACAATTTTCTGCATATTTTATCTATTACATACAATACTTTTTATATATAATACGATATTTCATCAACTCTATTATAGAGACATTCCAAGTATTCGATATTCCAATACATCGTAGGTCAGATATCGGATCGTTATGAAATATTACGATTTGGCAACTTTAAATAACTGATTCATATATAATTATAAACAAGTGATTCAGTCAACTTCCTCTGTCAGCATTTTTTATCGTTCAACAGTCATAATCTAATCCATTCAATGACAATCTTCATATCATAAAACCGCATAGTTTCGAAGCAACCCCACATCCAGCATTGCCAGATTTACAATCATATTTAATATAATTTCTAGATAGTTCACTTATAAATTGAAATCTTTGCTAATAAATATGATTGTGACAATGAATGTCTATTGTCGTCTTTAAGTTTGTTTTTTGAATCACAATATGAGTTTAATATTTCAAAAGAAATTCATAATTTTCAATTAATAATTAATTTCCTGATGATGAATATAGTTAGTCGAAAGCTTGGAATACATCATATGAGAATTGACCCAAATCAACCCAAAATAAGTCGGAAATGAAGAATAAAATTTTTCGATATCTCGCTTCGTTATCGAGATATCGCTAGTTTATTTCAAATAAACCTAACCTAACCTAAAAATAATATGAAATAATAACTGACAATATCGTTTCAGAAATCTGTTCTTTTCAATAAATTAATCGATTATTAGGGTAAATTATGTAAAAAAATAAATGAAAAACCTTTTGTTTGTGAAATTACAAGACTCGTGTTGAATTTAAAGCGATAAAATCTTCATTCTATCGACGAGGTATTAATCGCCATCTGCTTTATAAAGTGAATTTCGAATTAGCGATTGGTAGTGACCTCAAGAGAAAATTTGATTCTTCATTTTCCTTTTATTTTGACCTAATTAATTTATATCAATTATCAGATTGCGAAAATTTTTTTTTTCATATAAGTAGCAATTTGACTTTATATTTACTTTAAATATTATACGTCTGGCAACAGTGTTAGTGGAAACTAGCAGAAGAGTGCTGAAATTTCAGTTGGCGCAATAGCAAGCGTTGTGTTAATATTAAAGTCTATACGTTAAAAGAGAAAATATGGCTTCCATTTTATCCAGTGTTATTATTCTTTTCATGGTCACTACAGGTAAGATTTAAATGTCCTAGTGATATTATACAATCATTTTTATTATAATTTATAATATAAGTGTAAAATTCATGATTATCGTAATGTGTAGGTTCTTATTTATATTTGTATATAGAATGATTCGTAATTTTAAGACGTATAAATTTAGTTCATACAGTCAAAATTAAAAATTGCTATTAAAATAACAAATTAAAATACTTGTTGAAATACGATGAACTGGTACATGCGGAAAATTAATAGTAAATTAAAATTAAACTAAGAGTTCTTCAACTTTTAACTTCTTAGTTTAATTCGTTTATTTTGTGAGATTTATGTTTCTAAATGTTCTTGATTTTAGGTCTCTTCTATTTTAAAATTAGTTCTTTTAATAGTTTTTGATAGATAGATAAATTTTACGAACATAAACATATCAAAAGATCTAAGGAATTAAAGAAATTTTGTGAGGTTATGAGCACAGAATATGTAAGTTTCTATTGGTGGTATTGTTTTGTTTACAACATCCTTGTTGTTAAATATCAAAAAAAGGTGAAAACATTGTCTGGAAGTCAGAAATATCCTCTAGATAGACACTGTCAGGAGCTTTCCACATGTTTTGTATATCAAAAAGGACCCATACATCGGGATTTCTATTGGTTTGCGAGTAATTCATAATTATCCTCAATTTACTGCATAAAATTTCAATTTAGTTTTAATTTTGGTTGCATCTACGTAAAAAACAGGCATTTAGAATACAAAATCAGTATTTGATAAAAAAAATTTAACCTTATTGTGTTTTTATTTTCATAGTTCATATTTTGAAAGTTGAATTTTTCCTAGTGATACATACTTTTATCTATTTGAACTTAATATAACCAAAATAATAAAATTTACATTCACATGTTATAAAAATCAAGTTGAAACCTAATATTAATCACTTATTCATCACTTATGAATGAAAGTTTACATTTACCAATTGCAAATTTGCTGACTAGTATTTTTTTTTATTAAGAACCTCGCTTGGTTTATTTATTTATCCTGGTGTGTACATGGTAACCTATTTATTTTATTACTTGGTCTTAAAATGTTTCCATTTCCAGCTCATGGATTGAAATGTTATAGTTGCAATTCAAAAGATAGTGTTTCTTGTAAATGGGGTTTGGCTTCTTTTACTTACAATACAGAAGAGTGTACTAGTGTTGGTATATTCGATTCGCTCATATCGCCAAAATGTTACAAAATCACCGCTCAAAGTGAGTTCTTTTTTTTTAGATATAAAATCAGTAATAAACATTTTGTTTGTTATTTACTAAAAATTTTTCTAGATAAAGAAGGTTCTGAATATATCGCGAGAGGTTGTCTTCCGCCTGGTACCTTCGGCTGTGGCCAAATGGCCAAACTTGTCGGTTGGGTGTCATATGCTAGCGACAACTCCGACAACTCTCTCAACAATTTGAGTTGCGAAACCTGCGAAACCGACAAATGCAATTCGGCCACCAAATTAACAGGATTCGCACTCATTGGATTAATACTGTCATCGATCGCTTTCCTTTTATAAATATCATTGAAAGATTTTTGAGTAGATGGCTTCATATAACTCGTTTAGATGTAACAAAAAATATATAGTTTTGATAATTATGGTGATACTATATTCAGAAAAATTTTATTTGCTAGGTTTAGATGTTGAGTGGAATTTACACGGTCTTCCCAGTTATTTAAAGCTCATCTAATCTGTATATTTGTATAAACTAAAATCAGTATTCACAAAATAATTTGTTTTCCTTAATTCTCACACAATCTGACAACGTTGTTTGAATGTGATTTATTAGCGTTATTAGTAAATAGTGTAGAGGTGGGTATATACTATTCTGAAGTATCTACCCATACAATGATAAAAACTCGAGTATTTCTAATCCGATCATCTAATATGTCTATGATAATATTTTTGAACAATAAAGGAGATGAATAATCATTTTATCAAAAAAATTTTTAAATCAGGAGAGAATTATTAGAAAAGTAGTAGAGTAAAAAATAACAGTTATCTGATTCTCTCCCACCTTATGACAGGCAGAAGTTGCCGCCCATTCAATATAGCGTGAGTGCAGGTGTTGTAAATTCTACTACTCTAATTTTGACGATCGTTACCAATAAATTTTGGATTTTAATTATATGTAAGTTCGTATTGTATTTTTACATGTGTAGTGCTTTATTTTTTTTAAATAAACATAGATGTGTAGTTTAATATTTTCATATTTCACTCAAATTTTGATGGAAGCTGTGCACGTATTTGAGAAGAATGAGAAAGTGAAATGGAAAAAATAATTGAGATGGCACAAAACAGGTAAAATAGAATATAGAAAGTGAAAAACGTTGAAAAAGATAAATCCAGAGTTGTTACTCATATTTAAACCTCAATAAATACAATTTTTTTTTTTTTTGAGAAAAAATCATAATCTGAGTATTCTAGAAACGCAAAAACTTGTCAATTAGATATTTTTGTCATTTTCTTTTGCGAGATAATTAGTAGTTTATTCGAAATCCATCTGAAATTATGCAACTAGTAGTACACCTAAAGTGAATTGATTAGGCAACCAATTATACTTTTACAATAGACTTGTGCTGTAGAGTGTAGACGACAGTGAGAATATTAACCCACAGCTGTTACTCCTATATAAACATCAATAATTACAAATTTATCAATTTTGTTGAAAAAAAAACAAATTTGAACATTCTAGAAACATATCTAAAGGTCTATTAAAATTCTATATTGGAAGATAATCAAATAAATCATTCGTTATCTGACATTAGGCAACTAGTAGTTCACTTAAAGTGAATTAATTAGGCAACCAATCATACTTTCAATGTATGAAAGTGAAAGTATTCAATATGAAGACAATATAAAAATTATTAATCTACGAATCGGATTGTAGGTCAGTTCTTTAATAAAATTTGAATTCTTATTTCTCACTGTATATAATAGTTAAATTGTTAGTTCTTTGAAAACAATCATCAGTAGTTTTTTTTTGCAATATTTTACACAATAGTCTAAAGTTTTGACACAATCTATCACTTATCTATATTGTCACAAGTTTCAATTCAATCATTTTAATTAGAAATTGTATTGAAACACACAGAAGAGAAGTTATTAAATAGCTGTGCAATCTGGCAACGTTCTATTGAACCCGACAGTTTTATAAGATGCAATTTGCGCGAAACATAAAATTCTAATAAAAATTATTAATAGTTGATGATGATTACTTAAATTGCGAAATATATATAAATAAACTTATGTTTTAGAAGCTATTAATTCATCTATTAAATATATTCCTTTTACAACCAATGTTATGAACGATTAATCAATATACGTGATTCAACTAAACTATGTTGCCAAACTTAACTTTACTACAGATGTTATTATTTGTAATGGAAAGTAATAATTATTTTAATGTTTATATAAAATGATTATATTCAAACATTTATACTGAGAAAAATTTTGTTAGCAAAGGAAAACGCAAAAGCAGTTCCACTAATGACCTAAATTATTTAAATAATTTTTCATTAAACATGAATTTATTATAGACTATTTATTGATTGTGAAAAATAGAGTTCTTTAAACTTAGGTACGTCAAAATTTACTGTTTTAAATACTTTTCTTGATTCTAGAAGAAAAACTCACAGGCTGGCATCACTGCTTATAACAAGCTACTGGTTTGCTTTTAGTTACAGATTTTATTTGAGATCCGTAATTATAAAATGGATAAACATATTTGTATTCTATAACAAAACTTTTAGTAAAAAGTGTATTGGCATATTACAACACAACCACTTTTGAATTAATTGTATTTACTTATAATATATACACAAAATCGATCAGAGAGTCGGAATAATAGACAGGACCAAATTGACATAAAGTAAATGTCAGCTGACAGTTACAGATAATAGATATTGATAACAAGATGGCGGAGAAAATAACAATGAAAATAACGGAATAGCAATGACCTGCATTCTTCAAATAATTCAATAAATATTTTATTATTAACAAGGAATTTTTTACGCTCTATTTATTCGACTGTATAGTCAACCAGGCGATTATTTTTATTCATAAGTTTTCAAATGTATATACGGTGAAACGCTCATACCTCTATTGAGGTTAAATCGATGTTTTTACAATTAGAATTTTTGCAGTTGTGGCTTCTAAAAATAGTATAATCAATCTTTAATCTCATGTTTTTGCTATTGGAACTAATCAGATTCTTTTCGCGGTAAAAACCTGTTACACAGATGAGTCATGGAACTGAACAAATCATTATAAACTAATAACCTAATTAATAGTTTTAAATTATAATCGAGGAAAATATAGATTTCATATATATTTATCTTGTATCAAATGAGGATATAATATGGGAAAAGTAATAAATCTAATGAATAAATAATTATAACATTTATATTATATTTAACTCCTACAACATATGCAACACACATATCATCTCAAGAAATGTATCATTTCATCGACTTTCTCTTATTAATTGTATGCCATATGTTAACTTCATTACACAGGATGTCTCGGTAGTGTATTTCATATCGTTAAACTCATTAAAAGAATAAAAAGACGCCACTGTTGAACAAATTGAAAACCTAACCGCACAATTAATGCATATTATATATTTATGTACTTTCACTAATGGATGCTTTCACTATGAATAGGTATGCATTTTGCGTGCTTCGACAAAAAATTTTATTCTCAACGATGCAAAAAAATATATATTTCACGATTATTTTTTATTATAATTACAGTTATTTGAAATGAAATCGGAGAAGCGTATATACTACGACGTATACAAGTCGAATTTATATATATATATATATATATATATATATATATATATATATATATATATATATATATTCTTTTAATAATATAATTGCATATATTCTTGTAAAAGATTTTATTTTATAACCACAAAAAAATTAACGTACAGAAAGTGAATATATATCGGATTAATATTAAAATTGAGTTAGATTTGGCAACATCGCGCGTCGCTTCACTTTTATATTTTGACAGTTCTTCTAACTGTAAATTTCGTTTCGTGTACTAACTCTCTAGTACGTCAGCTACATATTCGAAAGGATTGAATCAAAATTTCTGACAACTAGAAATAATCGTTATGACTGATATTCCAAAGGTCGATCTTCTACGAATTGATAATCAAAACAGAAAATGAACTTCTTTAATTGTTTATATTTTATATATATGGTAAAAATCGACATATTTAGTAAAACCCTTAAAAAAAACGATATACTGGGTGTATGAGTTACAAAATTCGAAATTAAAATGCTGGCTTACTACTGGAAACGTGATTTTTGGAAGGATGACATATTGATGTAGCTCATAAAAGTGATTTGTTTTATTTCTTGGCTATATGTCTTAAGTAGAAGATTTCTAAACAGGTTTCGGTAAATATATTACCATCATCAAGAATATCGATCTTTTATTTGATTTCTAGTGAAAGAAGAAGATAGTATTGAAAAAATATGTGTTGGGTAAATCGTAGATTGAGTCACGTGATCTAATACCTTCACCGTTTCTACTGTTTCATACACAAAAATCTTTATTTTATCAAAATTTCTTTTTTTGAACACCCTGTATATACAAAACAGATGTTTATTTTCTATCAAAATCATTAACATAATGTCGTTTTGTTCAGGTTCACACTTTCATTTTACTTTTGACGTGATTTCGTTAAACACAGGTGAAAGTTCAAGATCAAGGTCACTAAACTCAATTCGAATGCCATGGTATTTATTTTGGAACTTTTTTCTCTGAAAACAAAATCAGCACGAGTAATTTTTTTCACATTAACTAATGTTTGTAAGTTTTAAAAATAATACTTAGTAAAATTTTTCACATTCTTACACAGAACTGGAAAGTTTAACCGACAAAGCTGGCTAGCAGCTGTGTTAGACAATGTTGTCAATTCTCACTTGAATTTATCACTAAACTGGTTTTTAAAATGTTATCAATTAAGAATTATTATTTAAAGTTTTAGTAATTAATATGTTCATAATTTATATTTTTGAATCAAGTGGTAAAAAACTTGAATCGTTTTTTTTTCTAAACAAGATCCGTTTTAGTATGAATTCAAGGTAAACTTGAACTGCCCCAATCAACCCCAAAAGGTGTGGTTTCAAGTGGGTCTTCCGGTGAAAGGCTATTTACCATAAACTTTGTCATAATACTAATTGTACTAGCAACAGAAGTTGATTCTTTAAGGTAAACCACTTTTCGTATGCAACAACTTGAGAAAATAAATATAAAATGAAAAAATGAAACATTATGTACATATCCTACGTGTATATGTTGCAGATTGTTGTTTGATTTCCATTTCGTTTTGATATCATTAAATTTGAATTTAATGCGACCTTGAATATAATTTCAAGAAACGGTTTTATTCACTTGAAGCGATTCCCGCCTTTTTTCGTTTATTGCAGTGTTTCTTAAAATGGCACACCAGCAAAAGTTCGAGCAGACGACATACTTTTTCTTTAGGCAGGTTCAACGAACACCAGTTTCATTTTTGAAATTATGTAACTGCTCCGAATTGAATATAAAAGCAATAAATCGTATTAATCATTCGGGAGTTGTTATAAAATAGATTAATTTATAGATTACCGATGTTAGAGATGGGAAGTGTTATATAACTTCCATAAAGTGCTATTTTAAAGCAATTTATATAACTATACATATAACTGACATTTAAGATTTTTCCTTATGAATTAATTTTTATACAAAATAATTTTTTTACATTAGTACATGATGCAATAGAGACAAGGTGTGTTCTCTCCGTAGACCAATTTTCAATCTGTTCTGCGCACTTCCAAAACGCCGCCATATTGCCATGCAATCATAATATTGTTGTTCTGAAAATAATAACCTGGGCAAGTGTCGCGCAGAGCTATATACTTGAGTATATATCATTTCAAATTATTTAGTTCAAACTCAAATTTTATATTTTCTTAAAACAAGCAAACAGTAAATGAATGTAATTGTCTTGTGATTGGCTGAATTTCCAATATGGCGGCGTTTTGGAAGTTTTTTTCATTGGTCGTGCGCAAGAACACACCTTATCTCTATTACACCATGGATTAGTATACGACAATTCTACAAATCTATGATAAAATGGTTAATAATAATAGTAATTAATACATGACGAATTCTTAATTGATTTATTGACAATTGGACTAATTAAATCATGTTATTAGGAAAAAGGAAAAGAGAAAGTGAGTTTTTTATTAATAAACAAACAAAGTAGGACTAAATAATTAAATTATCAATAAACTTTTTCTATAATTAATGTATCGTTATAATTTAACGGATAGTTACGACCTCTAGACAATCTCAAATCTAGGAAGAGAAAGGTAAGTTATCAAGCAGTCCTTCAAATAAACAGAAACACAATTATAGATATAACGAATGTATAAGAGAGAGAAGGAACATTTTAACTTTCGAATTTAGTGTGCTATATGTCGACAAAGACGAAGTTATACAAGGAGAGCGAGTAAAACGAAGAAGTGTTGTATCTGGAGGGGCCCATGTCGAGCGAAATTCATAGCTATTCTTGATTTCTTTGAGTAGTTAGATAGCTGCGAGACAAGCCGTGAATTGATATTTAGCACGCGCCATTTCTCTATGCTATAACTCAATAGTGCCGTGTATAGTGTGTGAGCCAAAAAAAATTTTGAATAATAACGGATTTCAGTGCTTTAATTGATAGTTTTAACCATGGTGAGTGTTGAATTTGGATTTCTAATAAAAATTAGTTTTTTTAATATTATCTTTAATCTGTGAGTCATATATAACGATATTCAATACCAATTACCGAAATTCAACGTTATGCGATGTTGCCAAGTTTAACTATAAATCAAGAATAATTGGCAATTTTCTTGATAATTTTTTTATTTTTAAACAACTATTTTTTTTCGAAGTTGAGTAAGTGGAAAAATTCTGAGGTAAAATTACATATTTGTCTCTGCCCCCGAAAAAACCAATTCTTAAAATACTTTTTCTCTAATGTATAAACTGTATGCGATGTTGTCGAATTTAACACAATTTCAGAAATAATTGGACATAAAAAATATTTAGTTATTTTTAATATGTATTATTATGCTAATGATACTTTTTTTAACCATGTATAAGTGGATAAATTCTAATTTAAAAGAACATTTTTCCTCGTAAAAAATTTTTTCCCGCAAAAATCCGTTTTTCTACATACTTTTTCCGAATTTAAACAAGATGTGCGATGTTGTCAAATTTAATATTATTTCTGACAATAAATATTTTATTATTTATATTTATAAATATATATTTCGTAATATTTATTTATAATTAAGAGGCACAGTTGAAAAAATTTCAAATTATTATTTAATTCTTTGACATTATATAAATGAAATACAATTTGATTTAAAATTACAAATTTTCTTGTTAAAGTTTTCCCCAATAAAACCTTCTACAAATAGTTGTTATTGAATTTAGATAAAATGTTCACAATCTGGCATCACTGTAAATAACAACTTAGTAATATATAAAATATTGACCAGAGAGTCGGAATAATAGACAGTACCAATTTAACAAACAATCAATCAGCTGCCGGTTACAGATCATAGAACAAATTTCAATCGCAAGATCGTAGCGTACAATAGAAAGAGTATATAAACATATATTTCGCTTCTAGAATTGATAAAACACATTTTTTATAATATTCAAAGATAAATATTAGTAAAATATCCGTAATAAATTTACAGTAACGAAAGTAAGATTGAAATTGTAATATTTAAAGACATTGCCTTGAATAATCCAATTCAATATTATAGACATACTATCTAATCTGTTCGAGGTGATTTAACACGATCAGTAGTATAAGGTTCAAAAGAAAACAAAAACTTTTTTATCTAGAACAAAATAAATATTTATCGTGCTTACGATTTCACTGACCAAAAATCGAATATAGAAAGTTATATTCAACTCAGTGTCAATTTTTACGAAAAATGTCTATATAATTACCATCATTATCATTTGATTTATTCTATAATTATCGTACCTAGGAAAAATGTGTACTGGGAGTTTGAAATCGCGCGTTTCGTGATAATTAAAAAGAAATTACATTTTGTTATTTTATACCTGCCAGTTGCCATTACAACGGGAAATAACTTTTTTATATCAGTTGGACATATCTGAAAACGTCATATGTCAAAGTATGTCAAGTTTCTCTTATATTTATAAAATAACTATCATTAACTGAAATATACGGGGTGACCTTGAAATTTTCCTCAATTATATCGGAAACGATTTTTTTGAATTTTAATTTGTGAGGGTTTGGTGATATCCGATTTTATATTGGAATTTACATTGTTGTTAGATCTTTCGTAACCGGAAATAATTTCAAATCTTTTAGATTATTTGGACATCTTAAATACGTCATATGTCAAAGAGTGTCAAATTTCTCTTATATGTATAAACAGAGATACAACTATTATTTACTTTGAAATAAATTGAAATATACGAGGAGGGTCTTAAATATCCCTCATTTATAACCAGCTTTCACAATTCTTTATAAATTTTTATTTTGGTATTATAGTAATATTTACATTGTTGTCACGTCTTTCGTTTTATTGGGAATATAATGAATACTTTTTTAAGAAATACTGAACGTTATCCATGATATTACTTCAATTTCGGAAAATCGTGTAAGATGAAAGGATTTATGAACGCTCTCTATACATAATCTACGTCGTGTTACTTTCAAGGCGAATTATTTTGCAAGTTGTTATATTTGTTTTTGAGCATTACCAGAAGTAACCTTCTAAATTACAATGCTAACTTCTTACTATAATAATAATGACGTGTTAAAGTAAATCGACGTTTTGAGGTTATGAGTAAATAATTATGTTTAATGTCGTTAAACATATGCAATGTCACTATAATACACAAAAAAATGTTGAATGTTGTATGTATGTTGGAAAACAATCCAATCCATTTCAAGTAGACACCCATTGTTGCGATGTTGTTAATATATTCAAATTAGTAATAACGACTGAAAGTGAAAACATATCTAGATATGACAACACCGCTTAAAATTTTCTAGTCCGGCGTACAACAAAATTTGAAGATTTTCTGGTGGTCATTCATATTACGTCATCTGTTATTAGTGCAGCGTTGCGCGATTTATGAGTTGTTTCACATTTCTAGTTTTGACTCACACTGTACAACCTTATATTGAGAATGAATTGCAATATCGGTTAAAACCTTTGAATATCATAAAAAAATTGACATTTTGCTCATAAACTTTTAATATTATAGCAAAATTGACTTAATTGTATATTAAATGAAACCTAACATAACCTAGATATGGCAACACCGTTAGAAATTTTCGAGCCCAACGTATTAAAATATTTAAAGATTTTCAGGTGGTCATTCATATTACGTCATCTGTTATTAGTGCAGCGTTGCGCGATTTATGACTTGTTCCACATTTCTAGTTTTGACTCACGCTGTATAACCTTATATTGAGAATGAATTGCAATATCGGTTAAAACCTTTGAATATCATAAAAAAATTGACATATTGCTCATAAACTTTTAATATTATAGCAAATGTATTAAATGAAACCTAACATAACCTAGATATGGCAACACCGTTAGAAATTTTCGAGCCCAACGTATTAAAAAATTTAAAGATTTTCAGGTGGTCATTCATATTACGTCATCTGTTATTAGTGCAGTGTTGCCTATAGTTTTATGTGAATATTTTAGTTCATTATGAAGATTATTAAAATTCTTTTTAATAAATATTTAAACAGCATAAGTATTCTAGAATTCATCCGTAATCTTACCAGTGACAATATGGAACTGCTAAGTTTCAGTTACTTATAGTTTTTTACCCACACTGTATAATTTTATATTTAGAATCAATTAGAAAATCGATAAAAATATTCAAATACCATAAAAAAAAGTCGAAATATTTAGGTAAAACACATATTTATGTAATGATAACTATGGCAACGTTGCTTCAACTTGTCATAAGGAGAATAACGTCCCAAACATTAGCATTTCTAAGAAGGCTATTTATGTAATTATTATAATTACGCAACGAGTTTAATTTAAAAGATTGTCATCTGACGTGATTTATGCAAAACTTAGTACATAATTAAGTTCTAAACTACAAAGGATTTATTCGATTTCATTTATTTGCATAAAGAAAAACCAACAGAGAAGCGTTCGTTTGATGTGACTTCAATGTCAATTGTCAAAATATTGTTGAAAGTTTAACTTGCAAACACAAGTTAAGTAATAAAATAATAACAAAGAACGTACGTGTTTTATTAATTTCTATTCAAGCTGCATAGAATTTCTTTACTACTGACGTAAATTTAAACACGACAGGAATATTAAAACGAGATAATGTTGAGTCAAAGTCGGTGCTTAAATATGATATTCCATAGAATATTAAACGATATAATATTGTCATGGTTCGATTATTTTAATTTCTATATGCTATAAATAAAACTTCGTAAACGGTAGTTATATATCGTAACATATTATAAGTTATTAGATATCTGTGTATGACAGTTTGACATTATCACATTCTTTCGAAATATTCATGCCTGGCGGGTAAACGTAAATCGAACAACTGTAGCCGTATATTATGCAACATCGCTAAACACCGTTCTCTTTTATGATGTTTTTTTTCATTGTTACACTTATTATAACAAGATATACGAGGTGACATCGAAAAGTACGACGATGTTTCTTTATTATCAAATTTAAAATTGCCATACAATTCCGCCATTTTGTTTGTTATAAATAAATGAAGTGATGAATGATATTTTCATTCGAAAATCGGTTTAAAATGGCCGAAGTAATGATATTGATTTATAAATTCGATGAATAGATTTGGAGCTTACGAATTTTATGCAAAAACCTACAAAAAACATGATAATCGATACGAAATTTGTGACGAAACGTTAATAAATCATATCGATAAAAAATATGATAGATATTGTCTTTCGGGGGAGGTAAGTTGTGTGTCTATATGATATTCTCGAACGTGGTACCATTATAAATTCCGTGAAATACTGGGACATTACCTTAAAAGAGTAATTTGGATTCAAAACACGTGTCGACGACGAAGAGCTTCAGGTACTGGTTTTTGTTTGGTAATTATTTAGAGTTTTTGACTAGAACTTGTATAATATATCCACGAAATCGTTTATGAAACTGAAAGTACTATACCTAAATATTGGCAAATCCTTTTTCGAATTGTTTTTGTTTTAATTTTTATACAAACAATAAAGAAATTTGATTTTTTATTTGTCTTATAACATTAGCAAAATTATCATAAATGATAATTAAAAACATAAATTATCATGATTCTTGTTATTTATATTGGAAACAAATGGAAAATTTATTTTTTGAATGACCCTTGTATCAAATTTTTTCTGGATATATATGTCAATCGTCTATTCAGCAACTGATATACAACATTTTATGATAAAATATTAAAATTTATCACCACAGGAACGAAAAGAAAGTTGAGAAATCTTGAAATGGAAAATTTATTTTTTGAATGACCCTTGTATCATATTTATTCTGGATATATATGTCAATCGTCTATTCAGCAACTGATATACAACATTTTATGATAAAATATTAAAATTTATCACCACAGGAACGAAAAGAAAGTTGAGAAATCTTGAAATGGAAAATTTATTTTTTGAATGACCCTTGTATCATATTTATTCTGGATATATATGTCAATCGTCTATTCAGCAACTGATATACAACATTTTATGATAAAATATTAAAATTTATCACCACAGGAACGAAAAGAAAGTTGAGAAATCTTGAAATGGAAAATTTATTTTTTGAATGACCCTTGTATCATATTTATTCTGGATATATATGTCAATCGTCTATTCAGCAACTGATATACAACATTTTATGATAAAATATTAAAATTTATCACCACAGGAACGAAAAGAAAGTTGAGAAATCTTGAAATGGAAAATTTATTTTTTGAATGACCCTTGTATCATATTTATTCTGGATATATATGTCAATCGTCTATTCAGCAACTGATATACAACATTTTATGATAAAATATTAAAATTTATCACCACAGGAACGAAAAGAAAGTTGAGAAATCTTGAAATGGAAAATTTATTTTTTGAATGACCCTTGTATCATATTTTTTCTGGATATATATGTCAATCGTCTATTCAGCAACTGATATACAACATTTTATGATAAAATATTAAAATTTATCACCACAGGAACGAAAAGAAAGTTGAGAAATCTTGAAATGGAAAATTTATTTTTTGAATGACCCTTGTATCATATTTATTCTGGATATATATGTCAATC
Source organism: Diorhabda carinulata (assembly GCF_026250575.1). Taxonomy (NCBI): domain Eukaryota; kingdom Metazoa; phylum Arthropoda; class Insecta; order Coleoptera; family Chrysomelidae; genus Diorhabda; species Diorhabda carinulata. The sequence continues at coordinate 3,957,948 of NC_079464.1, read as the reverse complement.
GTCTATTCAGCAACTGATATACAACATTTTATGATAAAATATTAAAATTTATCACCACAGGAACGAAAAGAAAGTTGAGAAATCTTGAAATGGAAAATTTATTTTTTGAATGACCCTTGTATCATATTTATTCTGGATATATATGTCAATCGTCTATTCAGCAACTGATATACAACATTTTATGATAAAATATTAAAATTTATCACCACAGGAACGAAAAGAAAGTTGAGAAATCTTGAAATGGAAAATTTATTTTTTGAATGACCCTTGTATCATATTTATTCTGGATATATATGTCAATCGTCTATTCAGCAACTGATATACAACATTTTATGATAAAATATTAAAATTTATCACCACAGGAACGAAAAGAAAGTTGAGAAATCTTGAAATGGAAAATTTATTTTTTGAATGACCCTTGTATCATATTTTTTCTGGATATATATGTCAATCGTCTATTCAGCAACTGATATACAACATTTTATGATAAAATATTAAAATTTATCACCACAGGAACGAAAAGAAAGTTGAGAAATCTTGAAATGGAAAATTTATTTTTTGAATGACCCTTGTATCATATTTATTCTGGATATATATGTCAATCGTCTATTCAGCAACTGATATACAACATTTTATGATAAAATATTAAAATTTATCACCACAGGAACGAAAAGAAAGTTGAGAAATCTTGAAATGGAAAATTTATTTTTTGAATGACCCTTGTATCATATTTATTCTGGATATATATGTCAATCGTCTATTCAGCAACTGATATACAACATTTTATGATAAAATATTAAAATTTATCACCACAGGAACGAAAAGAAAGTTGAGAAATCTTGAAATGGAAAATTTATTTTTTGAATGACCCTTGTATCATATTTATTCTGGATATATATGTCAATCGTCTATTCAGCAACTGATATACAACATTTTATGATAAAATATTAAAATTTATCACCACAGGAACGAAAAGAAAGTTGAGAAATCTTGAAATGGAAAATTTATTTTTTGAATGACCCTTGTATCATATTTATTCTGGATATATATGTCAATCGTCTATTCAGCAACTGATATACAACATTTTATGATAAAATATTAAAATTTATCACCACAGGAACGAAAAGAAAGTTGAGAAATCTTGAAATGGAAAATTTATTTTTTGAATGACCCTTGTATCATATTTTTTCTGGATATATATGTCAATCGTCTATTCAGCAACTGATATACAACATTTTATGATAAAATATTAAAATTTATCACCACAGGAACGAAAAGAAAGTTGAGAAATCTTGAAATGGAAAATTTATTTTTTGAATGACCCTTGTATCATATTTATTCTGGATATATATGTCAATCGTCTATTCAGCAACTGATATACAACATTTTATGATAAAATATTAAAATTTATCACCACAGGAACGAAAAGAAAGTGGAGAAATCTTGAAATGGAAAATTTATTTTTTGAATGACCCTTGTATCATATTTATTCTGGATATATATGTCAATCGTCTATTCAGCAACTGATATACAACATTTTATGATAAAATATTAAAATTTATCACCACAGGAACGAAAAGAAAGTTGAGAAATCTTGAAATGGAAAATTTATTTTTTGAATGACCCTTGTATCATATTTATTCTGGATATATATGTCAATCGTCTATTCAGCAACTGATATACAACATTTTATGATAAAATATTAAAATTTATCACCACAGGAACGAAAAGAAAGTTGAGAAATCTTGAAATGGAAAATTTATTTTTTGAATGACCCTTGTATCATATTTATTCTGGATATATATGTCAATCGTCTATTCAGCAACTGATATACAACATTTTATGATAAAATATTAAAATTTATCACCACAGGAACGAAAAGAAAGTTGAGAAATCTTGAAATGGAAAATTTATTTTTTGAATGACCCTTGTATCATATTTATTCTGGATATATATGTCAATCGTCTATTCAGCAACTGATATACAACATTTTATGATAAAATATTAAAATTTATCACCACAGGAACGAAAAGAAAGTTGAGAAATCTTGAAATGGAAAATTTATTTTTTGAATGACCCTTGTATCATATTTATTCTGGATATATATGTCAATCGTCTATTCAGCAACTGATATACAACATTTTATGATAAAATATTAAAATTTATCACCACAGGAACGAAAAGAAAGTTGAGAAATCTTGAAATGGAAAATTTATTTTTTGAATGACCCTTGTATCATATTTTTTCTGGATATATATGTCAATCGTCTATTCAGCAACTGATATACAACATTTTATGATAAAATATTAAAATTTATCACCACAGGAACGAAAAGAAAGTTGAGAAATCTTGAAATGGAAAATTTATTTTTTGAATGACCCTTGTATCATATTTATTCTGGATATATATGTCAATCGTCTATTCAGCAACTGATATACAACATTTTATGATAAAATATTAAAATTTATCACCACAGGAACGAAAAGAAAGTTGAGAAATCTTGAAATGGAAAATTTATTTTTTGAATGACCCTTGTATCATATTTATTCTGGATATATATGTCAATCGTCTATTCAGCAACTGATATACAACATTTTATGATAAAATATTAAAATTTATCACCACAGGAACGAAAAGAAAGTTGAGAAATCTTGAAATGGAAAATTTATTTTTTGAATGACCCTTGTATCATATTTATTCTGGATATATATGTCAATCGTCTATTCAGCAACTGATATACAACATTTTATGATAAAATATTAAAATTTATCACCACAGGAACGAAAAGAAAGTTGAGAAATCTTGAAATGGAAAATTTATTTTTTGAATGACCCTTGTATCATATTTATTCTGGATATATATGTCAATCGTCTATTCAGCAACTGATATACAACATTTTATGATAAAATATTAAAATTTATCACCACAGGAACGAAAAGAAAGTTGAGAAATCTTGAAATGGAAAATTTATTTTTTGAATGACCCTTGTATCATATTTATTCTGGATATATATGTCAATCGTCTATTCAGCAACTGATATACAACATTTTATGATAAAATATTAAAATTTATCACCACAGGAACGAAAAGAAAGTTGAGAAATCTTGAAATGGAAAATTTATTTTTTGAATGACCCTTGTATCATATTTTTTCTGGATATATATGTCAATCGTCTATTCAGCAACTGATATACAACATTTTATGATAAAATATTAAAATTTATCACCACAGGAACGAAAAGAAAGTTGAGAAATCTTGAAATGGAAAATTTATTTTTTGAATGACCCTTGTATCATATTTTTTCTGGATATATATGTCAATCGTCTATTCAGCAACTGATATACAACATTTTATGATAAAATATTAAAATTTATCACCACAGGAACGAAAAGAAAGTTGAGAAATCTTGAAATGGAAAATTTATTTTTTGAATGACCCTTGTATCATATTTATTCTGGATATATATGTCAATCGTCTATTCAGCAACTGATATACAACATTTTATGATAAAATATTGAAATTTATCACCACAGGAACGAAAAGAAAGTTGAGAAATCTTGAAATGGAAAATTTATTTTTTGAATGACCCTTGTATCATATTTATTCTGGATATATATGTCAATCGTCTATTCAGCAACTGATATACAACATTTTATGATAAAATATTAAAATTTATCACCACAGGAACGAAAAGAAAGTTGAGAAATCTTGAAATGGAAAATTTATTTTTTGAATGACCCTTGTATCATATTTATTCTGGATATATATGTCAATCGTCTATTCAGCAACTGATATACAACATTTTATGATAAAATATTAAAATTTATCACCACAGGAACGAAAAGAAAGTTGAGAAATCTTGAAATGGAAAATTTATTTTTTGAATGACCCTTGTATCATATTTTTTCTGGATATATATGTCAATCGTCTATTCAGCAACTGATATACAACATTTTATGATAAAATATTAAAATTTATCACCACAGGAACGAAAAGAAAGTTGAGAAATCTTGAAATGGAAAATTTATTTTTTGAATGACCCTTGTATCATATTTATTCTGGATATATATGTCAATCGTCTATTCAGCAACTGATATACAACATTTTATGATAAAATATTGAAATTTATCACCACAGGAACGAAAAGAAAGTTGAGAAATCTTGAAATGGAAAATTTATTTTTTGAATGACCCTTGTATCATATTTATTCTGGATATATATGTCAATCGTCTATTCAGCAACTGATATACAACATTTTATGATAAAATATTAAAATTTATCACCACAGGAACGAAAAGAAAGTTGAGAAATCTTGAAATGGAAAATTTATTTTTTGAATGACCCTTGTATCATATTTATTCTGGATATATATGTCAATCGTCTATTCAGCAACTGATATACAACATTTTATGATAAAATATTGAAATTTATCACCACAGGAACGAAAAGAAAGTTGAGAAATCTTGAAATGGAAAATTTATTTTTTGAATGACCCTTGTATCATATTTATTCTGGATATATATGTCAATCGTCTATTCAGCAACTGATATACAACATTTTATGATAAAATATTGAAATTTATCACCACAGGAACGAAAAGGAAGTTGAGAAATCTTGAAATGGAAAATTTATTTTTTGAATGACCCTTGTATCATATTTATTCTGGATATATATGTCAATCGTCTATTCAGCAACTGATATACAACATTTTATGATAAAATATTAAAATTTATCACCACAGGAACGAAAAGGAAGTTGAGAAATCTTGAAATGGAAAATTTATTTTTTGAATGACCCTTGTATCATATTTATTCTGGATATATATGTCAATCGTCTATTCAGCAACTGATATACAACATTTTATGATAAAATATTGAAATTTATCACCACAGGAACGAAAAGGAAGTTGAGAAATCTTGAAATGGAAAATTTATTTTTTGAATGACCCTTGTATCATATTTATTCTGGATATATATGTCAATCGTCTATTCAGCAACTGATATACAACATTTTATGATAAAATACTAAAATTTATCACCACAGGAACGAAAAGGAAGTTGGGAAATCTTGAAATGAAAAATTTATTTTTTGAATGACCCTTGTATCAAATTTTTTCTGGATATATATGTCAATCGTCTATTCAGCAACTGATATACAACATTTTATGATAAAATACTAAAATTTATCACCACAGGAACGAAAAGAAAGTTGAGAAATCTTGAAATGAAAAATTTATTTTTTGAATGATCCTTGTATCAAATTTTTTCTGGATATATATATGTCAATCGTCTATTCAGCAACTGATATACAACATTTTATGATAAAATACTAAAATTTATCACCACAGGAACGAAAAGGAAGTTGGGAAATCTTGAAATGAAAAATTTATTTTTTGAATGACCCTTGTATCAAATTTTTTCTGGATATATATGTCAATCGTCTATTCAGCAACTGATATACAACATTTTATGATAAAATATTAAAATTTATCACCACAGGAACGAAAAGGAAGTTGAGAAATCTTGAAATGAAAAATTTATTTTTTGAATGACCCTTGTATCAAATTTTTTCTGGATATATATATGTCAATCGTCTATTGAGCAACTGATATACAACATTTTATGATAAAATATTAAAATTTATCACCACAGGCACGAAAAGGAAGTTGAGAAATCTTGAAATGAAAAATTTATTTTTTGAATGACCCTTGTATCAAATTTTTTCTGGATATATATGTCAATCGTCTATTCAGCAACTGATATACAACATTTTATGATAAAATATTAAAATTTATCACCACAGGAACGAAAAGGAAGTTGAGAAATCTTGAAATGAAAAATTTATTTTTTGAATGACCCTTGTATCAAATTTTTTCTGGATATATGTCAATCGTCTATTCAGCAACTGATATACAACATTTTATGATAAAATATTAAAATTTATCACCACAGGCACGAAAAGGAAGTTGAGAAATCTTGAAATGAAAAATTTATTTTTTGAATGACCCTTGTATCAAATTTTTTCTGGATATATGTCAATCGTCTATTCAGCAACTGATATACAACATTTTATGATAAAATATTAAAATTTATCACCACAGGCACGAAAAGGAAGTTGAGAAATCTTGAAATGAAAAATTTATTTTTTGAATGACCCTTGTATCAAATTTTTTCTGGATATATGTCAATCGTCTATTCAGCAACTGATATACAACATTTTATGATAAAATATTAAAATTTATCACCACAGGCACGAAAAGGAAGTTGAGAAATCTTGAAATGAAAAATTTATTTTTTGAATGACCCTTGTATCAAATTTTTTCTGGATATATGTCAATCGTCTATTCAGCAACTGATATACAACATTTTATGATAAAATATTAAAATTTATCACCACAGGCACGAAAAGGAAGTTGAGAAATCTTGAAATGAAAAATTTATTTTTTGAATGACCCTTGTATCAAATTTTTTCTGGATATATGTCAATCGTCTATTCAGCAACTGATATACAACATTTTATGATAAAATATTAAAATTTATCACCACAGGCACGAAAAGGAAGTTGAGAAATCTTGAAATGAAAAATTTATTTTTTGAATGACCCTTGTATCAAATTTTTTCTGGATATATGTCAATCGTCTATTCAGCAACTGATATACAACATTTTATGATAAAATATTAAAATTTATCACCACAGGCACGAAAAGGAAGTTGAGAAATCTTGAAATGAAAAATTTATTTTTTGAATGACCCTTGTATCAAATTTTTTCTGGATATATGTCAATCGTCTATTCAGCAACTGATATACAACATTTTATGATAAAATATTAAAATTTATCACCACAGGCACGAAAAGGAAGTTGAGAAATCTTGAAATGAAAAATTTATTTTTTGAATGACCCTTGTATCAAATTTTTTCTGGATATATGTCAATCGTCTATTCAGCAACTGATATACAACATTTTATGATAAAATATTAAAATTTATCACCACAGGCACGAAAAGGAAGTTGAGAAATCTTGAAATGAAAAATTTATTTTTTGAATGACCCTTGTATCAAATTTTTTCTGGATATATGTCAATCGTCTATTCAGCAACTGATATACAACATTTTATGATAAAATATTAAAATTTATCACCACAGGCACGAAAAGGAAGTTGAGAAATCTTGAAATGAAAAATTTATTTTTTGAATGACCCTTGTATCAAATTTTTTCTGGATATATATGTCAATCGTCTATTCAGCAACTGATATACAACATTTTATGATAAAATATTAAAATTTATCACCACAGGCACGAAAAGGAAGTTGAGAAATCTTGAAATGAAAAATTTATTTTTTGAATGACCCTTGTATCAAATTTTTTCTGGATATATATGTCAATCGTCTATTCAGCAACTGATATACAACATTTTATGATAAAATATTAAAATTTATCACCACAGGCACGAAAAGGAAGTTGAGAAATCTTGAAATGAAAAATTTATTTTTTGAATGACCCTTGTATCAAATTTTTTCTGGATATATATATGTCAATCGTCTATTCAGCAACTGATATACAACATTTTATGATAAAATATTAAAATTTATCACCACAGGCACGAAAAGGAATTTGAGAAATCTTGAAATGAAAAATTTATTTTTTGAATGACCCTTGTATCAAATTTTTTCTGGATATATATGTCAATCGTCTATTCAGCAACTGATATACAACATTTTATGATAAAATATTAAAATTTATCACCACAGGAACGAAAAGGAAGTTGAGAAATCTTGAAATGAAAAATTTATTTTTTGAATGACCCTTGTATCAAATTTTTTCTGGATATATATGTCAATCGTCTATTCAGCAACTGATATACAACATTTTATGATAAAATATTAAAATTTATCACCACAGGAACGAAAAGGAAGTTGAGAAATCTTGAAATGAAAAATTTATTTTTTGAATGACCCTTGTATCAAATTTTTTCTGGATATATATATGTCAATCGTCTATTCAGCAACTGATATACAACATTTTATGATAAAATATTAAAATTTATCACCACAGGAACGAAAAGAAAGTTGAGAAATCTTGAAATGAAAAATTTATTTTTTGAATGACCCTTGTATCATACTCCTTGCATATACAATATTTTATGATCAAATATTAATATTTAGCACCACAGCAACAACCAAGAAGAAATTTTAAAGGTAAATAGTTTTCTTTTTGAATGACCTTCGTACCATATTTGCTCGGAATATATATGTCAACCGTCTTTTCAACAACCGATATAAAACATTTTATGATCGAATAGTATTATTTAGCACCATAAATACGAAGAAAATTGGTAAGAACTTACAATAGACAGTTTTATTTTTGAAAGACCCTCGTATTATATTTTTTTTGTATATATGGACAAATTTATCACTTTAGCAACTGTTTCAGAACACTTTATCAAATAATACTAACGTATAACACTAAAAGAACAATAAAAATTTAGGAAATCTTTCATATAGTATATACAATTTTTTCTTTAAATTACCCCGTATTCCATTGGCTCAGAAATTTAATATGAGATCACGGCAACATCGCAAATATATACTATCTTATATACTTATATACTTCATCACTTTTGTGTTGTGGTAGGCATGAAATATCGAATTCAAATGTTTGAAAGTGAAAAAGATAACAGAAAGAACTTCTTAAATTTAATTTAAAATCAATATTTTTAACTGTATAAAATAATATAAGTCAGCGAAAAATTCGAAATGACTATAATAGTTTTTCTATTTCCTTTTGACATCGCTAGATGTCGTACTAGAAGAAAGTGACGTATTACGATTAATTAGATTATAAGAAGTCTAAAATTACAATAAATGGAAAATAAACCAAGAATTTTAACGTTGTAATGAGTTTTATAAAATCAAAGTTCTACTAGATGTTGAAACATTTATACTCCATATACAAAACGACCTTGCATGAATACGAGTTTTTTCACGAACATGTTATACAGAGTGAACTGAATGTATCATATTATTCCTTTCATTAATACGATCCAATTAAATTCTAATAATACTGTCAATATAATAATAATTAATTTAGAAAAATATACAGGGGGCTGGAGTAGTTTTTAAACCATTTTTTTTTTTAAAACGATTCATTATATTTACGTTGTGCTTGTACCACGTAATTTACGCTTTTTGGTTGTATATGACTAAAAGAAAGTTATGTACCATAACAGTTAGAAAAAGACGAGTTTAATGTTCGGAATTGATTTCTATCACTGCCTTTGGATATGTTGTAATTGATTCGATGATTATGTCATTAAAATGATTCGTGATACCCAAAAACTAAGCACCTGCATGTAATATCTATTGTATACACATTTGAAGTTAATACGCAATCAAAAACTAACAATTTAATTTTTTATTTTGCCTTCGAATATGCACGTAATCTAATTAAATCGGTATTCTAGTGGCGTCTATAGTGTGACTCAACAAAAACCGTTATATGATTGTAGAATGACGATATTCAATAAGATATTACATAATGCTCATAAGGAAACCTAGTAAATAGTATACAGGGTAAATGCGAAAGAGTAACTTGTTATCAAAATCCAATTATACGAGGGTTGTCCATAAAATAAGGTTCCCAAAGGACTAGGCGATACTAGAAACTACTAGAAACGTGGAGCTTTAATCGATATTTGTTGCTGTGATAAATCATTTACGAATTAGGGAAAGTAAAATTAAAAATAAACCTCACAACAATTTTTTTTAGGAAAATTATTTCGATTTTTAAAATTATTATTTCAAATAATTAAAATATCAGCATTAACGAATCACCTTATATTCAATCAAATATCTATTACATAATTTATTTGGTAATTATGTTCTTTTTGACATACATTTCGATAATTAGACGTAATTATATAAAATAACATTCAATGAATTTAAGAAAATTATTATATTTTGACATTGGAAATAAATAGAGCATCGCTTGATTGAGTGTATAGACTAGAATCATAAAAAATAAAATATTATGGAAAAAAAAATGTTTTATTGCTTTTTTAAGGTGGAAACTTTTCTAATAACCCTCGTACACGAGTTACTGGCGCAAGCTACGAAATAAATTATAGTCAAATTTACCAAAGAGAATGATGAAATAATTCGTAAAAAATTCCTCGGCAGTCAACGTATTAAACTTCATAGAGGCATTATATTAGTGACGTATTGAACGGTTCAAAATATTCATCACGCGAAAAAGTCGTAGAAATTGTAATAAAAAGCTTTGGAGCTAAAGAATTAATGGTAGATGACGGAACTATATTATAATCGATATATAATAATTGGAATTTCTAAGCTATTTAGCAATCTAGTTCAGTAGTTTATGCATATGCAGTTAAAACTAAATTAATTAGTGAATACATTAACAAAAAAATCATATTTGAGTAAAAAACCATTCGTGAACACGTGACACATTAACTTACATTTACATGTGTATGTGAAATAACATGGAACCGTCAAATTACTGACGAGAATGAGGTCACATTTATACAACGTTGCCAGACTTTGTAATTAGTAAGGGGTTTGTGGAAACGTGAAAGACTGCTAATTATCACTATTCAGTTTTATTCGTAATTTTATTTTTAAAATCTACGAAATATTTAACGGATCAGTTTAATTGTGACATTATTTGATGTTAAAACTACGCGTAATAATTTTTTAAGGTTAATGTGTTGGTAAAAATGACTTTTGTTAGTATGAAGAGATGATTCGCGTTATAAAGTTGGATAATTAAATTTAAATCTCCTACCGACCTCGTATAATATTTATTTATCATTACAACAACTTCTATTACGTATTCGATGGACCGGAAAAAAATAGATGTGATCGAATTTATATTGCATAAAGAAAAAAAAAACGATATAAAAATAAATAATTGCGTAATCAAATGAATTGAAACAAAATTTATTATTATTGCTAAATAAGTTTTCACAGAAATCTCATTGTGTTTTTAGGTTAGAAATACCTTTTTTTTTATTTTCAAACTAAGACGGTTAAGTGTCAATTATTTCTCTTCTTCTACTTCAGTCTTATAGAAACATGTATATTGAAATGAGGTCAATGGTTTTTTAAAACGTCCATCGATAGGTGGCGCTTTCAAGTTGATTGGACGACGTTGTCTATTCATAGCGTAAGTTCGCTAGACCATAATTTTCACGCCCTCTATTCTTTTTATAGAGTTTAAATTGATGTACAGAAAGAGAACGATCGATATATGTATATATTCAGATTCTTCAGTACTCTATATTTTTCTGGATCCAAAATTATTACTCATTTATTTATCAGTTAAATCGTGACATGCTCTCAATTTTTTCTCAAATAACAAACAAAAATTTATATAATAAATATTCCTTGCCCCTCGTATAATTTTTATAGATTTCAAATTGAGGTTATGGAAGTAAAGTATGTTCAATAATGATTCTTTAAACGTTTATCTTTATCTCAAATCATTATGACTCATTTATTTATAGGTCATTCCATTCAAAATGAATTTTTTTTAAGTCTTCCTTATTTACAAATCGTGATTCGTCGGTAGCTCAAACAGCTGCGAAAGTCACGCGCCATTCTTGAACCGTCAATTCATTATTGCGAAATGGAGGCAGATACTATTAATAAGATGAGTAATAACGGTGTAATTATTGTTACTCATCTTATTGTTTTGATTCTTGACCTCGTCTACGATGAAGAAAATCCATTTCCAGCATCGGATTTAAGTAAAAGCATTGCACCAATCGAGGTTAGAATATATGACGAAAACTAATGAAATACCTTATCTCAGATAACGATTTTTTTACAATAATCCCCTGAGAACATGGCAAATTCGTTTAGCTAATGCCATTTAACTGTTTTAAATTCCACGAAATAATCATGAATACGTAATATGGTCACGGTTGAATGTTCACTTTTACATTTTCAGGTATACCAAGTGCAAACAAACTCTCTATTTCAAATTATAATTCTTCTAATAATATACAAACCTTACCTTAAATAATTATATGAATATTAATTTAATTTAATTTGTGTTTTAGTATGTCACTAAAATCAATATAAAAACGTTATTTTTTTAAAATTTGTTCGTATGCATAAAATATCGTTAAATGCAAATGGCTGCCGATGTCGAACAGTCAGAATAATCAGATTTACATAGCCGAACGCAGTAGTAGTGTCTAACTTGTCAAAGGTATAGAGATGGGAACTACTACTTTTTGGAATCACAGCACGATTTTAGTGATTTTAAATCAAATAGCAAAACTTTTAACCATCTGTAACGATATCTGTAATATTGTACTCCGATCTTTTAGTTTTCAATTAATTAATATTATTACTTGTTACAGATTTTGCGGTGTAAAATAAGAACTTTTGTGCTTTTATGTGTGATAGCTATTTTACTACTTCAATTAGTGTCAAGTGAAAGAGGTGAGTATTTTTATTCACATTTGAAGTAATTACCAACTTGTTAATAAATATTCAAATTTCAATACACAACAATTACGTCTCAGAATAGATACAAAATAACTTATTCTGAATCAAAAGCATCCCCTCTAACATATTCTTGGAGATATAACTGTCAGATGTTCGAACACCGATGCCATATGTCGCACTATTATAGATGATGTTAGTCGAAGTTTCGAACGATTTGGAATTACCGACGCATATTAATTCATCTTTCAATAATAATACGTAGCAAAATTCATTGAAACCGTTGGAATATCATATCAAATTTGGTATTAGATAAATTATAAATATTCTTGTTTATTAAAGGAAACGATTTAGCACAAATACTTTACAAATAGGAATCAGGAAATTGTACTAACGTAACAGAGATGTATTTATTAAAAAGTGGATCTTATTAGTTATCTTTTTTTCAAAACTAATTTTCTAATATTTAGTAGCAATTATAAACGCATTTTTACGGGATACATCAATAAATAAAAATTTTTTATAAAATCTGGCAACAGCACGTTTAATTGCTTATAGTTACTAAGAAAGAATAAGAATTGAGGTTATGCAATAGAGCAGCCTAACAAATTGTCAAAATACCCGCCGTGAGGTAAACAAATGCGTTTACCTAAAGCTTTTATATGTTTCATGAACTTATTTGTTATATTTTAGACCTTATGATACCCAATTATATTGTGAAATGTCTTCTTAAAGAGTTGCTATTAAAATAGACGAAATCTTTCTTCCCAGAAACGTGGTTTCCTCGTCTTTTTTCCACTATGTATTTTCTTTTGATTAGTGTAGGCAAGGGGTGATTAAAGCATATTGGAAACTCGAGGAATATGAGTAGAATTCTGACTAAATCTCCTTTTATCTTATGAAAAGGGTTGATTCCACCTAAAGCTTCAAGTTTGTCCTTGTACTTTTCAACCGCCACTGGGTTATCACTTACAACCTTGAAAAGTATTCACTCATGTTTGATAAACATGAACACAACAACCAATGCCTGTAATTTAAGCAGAAAATGGATAAAAATGTTCTAAATTTTGCGAATTGCAGATTAACTAGAAAAATTCAAAAATACTCAGCTTCAGTTAGTTTAAAAGAAAGAAATATAAAAAGTATCTACGGAGTCTTTTTAACACCGCGAAACAAAAAAACAATTCAAAACAACTCTCACTACCGGAAAAAACCAAGAAAAGCTAATACAGGTACATACGAGAAAATCAATTGTTTATTCCACGGCTGGCAGTTTGACGCAATCAGATAGATAAGTTTCAATTATAATTTTTATCAATTTTTACTTATTTATATTCATGGAAATAATAATAATAATAATAATAATGTTCGTGTAGAAGTTTTTCTTTAATAAAAAACAACTCAAGTTTACAGAATGCTAAAATTATAATTAAAAATAATTATTATCAATCAGCTGATATTGACAGTCGGCCATTTTGCATGGAAGGTAGAATGTTGGGTTATAATCGAATTGATGCCGGGACGTTTATGCTTTGTTGTAGTTCGTATTTATAGCAAAAAAATTATAGTTAAAAGTGTTTTAGTGAAAAAATAACTTGTTATAGTGTTCATTATAAAAATAAGTCAAAATAAACAGTTAATAAGTCGAGAATGATTGATGGTTAAAGTTTCCACACCTTGCAAAGTCTCATTTGAATTAATCACCGAAACAGGAAAAATCGGTATTTATAATATAATTTGTTTGTTTCACAAATTATGTACTTTTTCGAATCAGCTACTAGTAATTTCAATATATTCTTTAACTGTTTTATTATTATATAATTTTTCATTAGAACACGTTACCGCAGTAATTTGAACGACGTTGCCAGACTTTAAAAAAAGTATTCAAATAGAGGAAATGTAAAATAAAGAGTTTATTGATACAATTTGTTAGATTTAATAGAAATATAATTATTATTTCAATAGTATACAGAAGTTTTTTTATAAAAAATGTATAAATATAAAGAAAAACGGAGCAAGGATATTTATTATCTATGATATTGCTAAAGTAGCGCGTATTGCCCCATAATGTGTTATTACGAAATGAAATAGTGTCTAACAAACACAAAACAAAACATTTTATTGTTTTTTTTTCACATTTTTTTTTGTTAATTGGGTTAATTCTGTGTCGCCCGACACTGTTTGTTCACCTTGACATTCTTAACGCCGCATTTTAATATCTAGTAGATAATTAAGAGACTATGATTTAATGAAAGTATAAATTATACCTCTTGCATCTAGAATTATAAGAGGTTTTCGAAACATTAAGGTTAAAAAAAATGTGAATAATGAAACGACCTTGAGTATATAGAACTTGAGAGAATTTACCCTAACAACAAGATTCATACAAAAGTTATATCGGGAAAAACGTAATCTACAACGTTTTTACTAATTTTTTCTCGGCATTTTCTGATACAAAGTAAAATATGGGAAGATTGGATGTAGTTCCGGAAACTGGAACCCTTAAAATCACGTACATACACTCAAATATATGTAAAATAAGTGTATCTGAAATAATTTTTTGCATCTCGCAAGGGAAGGGGGTAAAACATTTTTTTTAATCATTTTGTTTAGTTTCGATGTTGCCCTTAATAATATACGTCTTAATAAAGTTTTTTGGCCTTTTTTAAAACCACTGTTTAGCCCGAAATTTTGACACACTATTGCGTGACATTTTCAGTTATCATTTGTTCGCCTAACTGCTGAAAAAGTTAGGTTAGGTTAGGTTATTATTATATTATTATTTGAAGAAATGCTCCCTTTCCTATGAAATATACTTATTTTAAAAATATTTGAGTGTATATACCAAATTACAGGTAATTTTGACGTTTTCCATTTTCGAAACTCCAATCAGAAACTTAGACCTAACAAATTTGGATGTAAACAAAGTAGTATAACGATATTTATTGTTTTTGTTTTAAAAATACCATAAAAATAAAGTTACTCATCATAAAAATGAAATAACAAATTGCTTGGTTCAAACAAACAACCGTATGATCGAAAATGACAGCTGTCAGAAGAGATGTAAATGAACGAAGCTAATCAATTTTTATTTCTATCTCCTTTTAATCTTAGGAGATTAAAGTGAGATATACAAAAGTATGTTTTATATAAAATTGAGTACACTAATAAAAGTGTATCGGGTGGGTAACTAAGAACAGCCGGCGGCCATTTTTTATAAATAAAAATTCCTGCTTTTTACACATTTATTAAAATATTTTGAGATGCAAAAAAGATATCAATATGTGGTTTTTGCTATTTTAAAGTTAATTTCGTTTACTTTCAAAAGATTCACTCAAACGTTTATGTTCCTATTTGAGAGAAATCACAATATTCAAAATATATGAAACAACGCCCTCTAGTATACACGCTTCTTATTAAATCGCTTAGAATTTATCTGTTTTGTATTGCTGAACAAAAGTTCTTTCAAACGATGTCAAGTTTATAAAAGTCGGCTAAGCAGAACCGGACTTACAGGCTTTTTTTATAATAAAATCCCCACTCTTCCCCACATCTTATTTGAAGAGATAGACTGAAACTTTTACAATGAAAAATGTACAGAATTCGATTATCGTGAATAATTGGGCAAATTTAGGAAAATATATTTTTTTTAATTCAATATTTTCAAATACGTTCTCTAGTGGTGAACTTAAAATTGTGATTTCCGCGTGTTTCTTGGTGCCACTTTTGTTATATTTTTTTCCCTGAAGATGTAGTATCGCCCAATGATAGAATGTATAATGTTTCTACTGCTAATAGTAAAGTTAGGGTAGTGGTCACTTTATGTATTAAAAACATTGAATTAAAATTGAAATATAGAGAGCTGCATTTAAGTCAAATTATACTATTAAAAGAGAAAAATAAACATTTTTATATATATATATATATATATATATATATATATATATATATATATATATATCTTTCTCTCAACTAAATATTAAAATCAAAACTTATTATTCTCCTCCCTTTGCCACTCCCACAACTCAAAACGAAATCAAGGCGATCCAATCAGGATAGAGTGAAAAGAGATAGAGAGTGGTATATTGATGTTCTTTATCAGGCAATCCAGCAGTTTAACCTCACTTAACCTTGCCCTCTAATTTCAATATTAGCTCTATGATTAAAACATTTTAATTATATATATTTTTTGAAATCCTAATTATAAATTACGTAATCTTTCATTGAAATTCTTGTTTGTGTACTATTAGTGAAGTTAGGGTAGAGGTCACTTTATGTATTAAAAAACGTTGAATTAAAATTGAAATATAGAGAGCTGCATTTAAGTCAAATTATACTATTAAAAGAGAAAAATAAACATTTTTATATATATATCTCTCTCTGTCTCTAGTAGCTATTAAAATCAAAACTTATTATTCTCCTCCCTTTGCCACTCCCACAACTCGAAACGAAATCAAGGCGATCCAATCAGGTTAGAGTGAAAAGAGATAGAGAGTGGTATATTGATGTTCTTTATCGGGCAGTCGGTAGTTTAACCTCACTTGAACTTGCCCTCTATCTTCAATATTAGCTCTATGATTTTAATTATATATATATTTTTTTAATCTAAGTTATAATTTACGTAATCTTGAAATTATTGTATTGATGATATTTTAACAAAAATTTCAAGTATCGAGAAGAAGATTACGAAGACCAACGAAATCATCAACGTCGTCGGTATCGACAGATCAAGAAACCGCTCCGAGTATATCGAAATTTAGGAGAACCAGACCAAGTACAAGAAAAACTACAAATAATTCTCTAATAACTCCACGAAAAGACAATGATGACGGTTATAAAGTGGTTTGTTATTACACAAATTGGTCACAATATAGAGTCAAAATTGGTAAATTTCAACCCGAAGATATATTACCCGATCTATGTACACATATTATATTTTCTTTCGGGTGGTTGAAGAAAGGAAAACTGTCGTCTTTCGAAAGTAACGATGAGACTAAAGATGGAAAAATTGGATTGTACGAAAGGATTCATAAGTTGAAGAAGGCTAATCCTAAACTGAAGACTTTACTTGCTATTGGTGAGTCGATTATTTTCAATTGTTTTTATATTGTGATAAATAGTTGCTGTTATTTATGTAAATGAATGTTTATTATTGAAATATTTCTTAAATTCATTTTTATCACACGAAATCACTTGTTACTAATTTCCCGAACCCCTCGTATTTTGTTTGTATTGTATTATTTTTTATGAATAGTTACGAAAATTTTTTTGTCAAAAATCATCCTTTTATCGAAGTTCATCAGATCTTTTTTTGACCTACCTATAATTTCGTTGTAAATAAAACCAGAAGCCTGAATTTTCAGCAACCAAATATTTAAACCCCTTTTTACCATCGTGTAGTGTCCCGTGTTCCTCACAATAAATTTTTCGAGAATAAAAAACAACTCACGTTTACAGAATGCTAAAATTATAATTAAAAATAATTATTATCAATCAGCTGATTTTGACAGTCCGCCATTTTGCATGGAAGTTAGAATGTTGGGTTATAATCGAATTGATGCCGGGACGTTTATGCTTTGTAGTAGTTCGTATTTATAGCAAAAAATGATAGTTAAAAGTATTTTAGTGGAAAAAATAACTTGTCATAGTGTTCATTATAAAAATAAGTGAATATCAACAGTTACTAAGACGAGAATTATTTATGGTTAAAGTTTCTACATAATGCAAAGTCACATTTGCATTAATCACCGAATCAGGTAAAATCGTTATTTATTATATAATTTGTTTGTTTCACAAATTATGTACTTTTTCGAAAAAGCTACTAGTAATTTCAATATCTTCTTTAACTGTTTTTTTTTATTATATAATTTTTCATTAGAACACGTTACCGCAGTAATTCGAACAACGTTGCCAAACTTTAAAAAAAGAATGCAAATAGAGGAAATGTAAAATAAAGAGTTTATTAATACATTTTTTTTATTTAACAGAAATATAATTATTATTTCAATGGTATGCAGAAGTTTTTTTATAAAAAATATCAGATCATTTTTGTGGATAAAACCAGAAGCCTGAATTTTCGGTAACAAAATATTTAAACCCCTTTTTACGTAAGGGATCATCGTGTAGTGTCCCGTGTCCCTCACAAGAGTATGACTGGAGCGAATCCAGCGCATTGCCTATCTCAGTATCCACAAAGTCCATATGTACAGCCCCAATTAGGTCCCTTGAAGTCCTAATGGGTCTTCCATTTCGCAATATACAAAGAAGGACGTTTTCCCTCTCGTACCAAACATTTACTTCGAATAAATAGACGCGAAATCCGACTAGTAACTGGATATGGACGTCAGCTCCACGCTATGTCATCTGTCAGCGCCCAGCCTATGAGTTTGGTGCAAACATAATAACATCAAAGGGCTCAACCCAAAGCGTCTGATCTTGGGTACACGACGCTACTATAAATAACGAAACAGGCTTTATATAAATACTGTATACATCAAATTTCATTCAATTCGAACCAGTAGTTTAGTGAGCTACTATTATACGTAAACTCGGCCTTGTAGACGACGTCCAGAAGCATCAAAATTCAAAATTTGGCTCTCGATAAGCACCTTTGGGTTGGCAGGAGTTAAACCAGCCGATGAGGTTATATTAGAAAAAATAAGATTTGAAGATTGGCCAAAAAGAAGTGACACTTTTCCGTTTGCAGGACTTCTTGATGGTACCAAAAGTACTGAACCATTTCAGAGTAGACACATACACGTCAAATATCCCAAATCTAGACTTTGTACTTTTTGATTTTGAACAGTACTTGGTTGTGAATTGAAATCGAGTTTTTGATTTTTTGTTTGGCTTTGTCTAATCCAAATCCTTCTTATTTTACGCCTCTGGAACTTTCTGTCTCAATATTTTATTACATATTCCATAATCTTCCATTGTATCCTCTTCAGTCCACTAGATTTTTAGTTTTTGGTTATACCCAAAGCAGATAAAACTGAACAAGGACTGGGGTAAATTGTATTGGAAAGGGCCATCCGAACAAATATTGTTTTATTGTGAGATGGGAAACTTTTAAAACAAAATTCGAATAAATATTTGGACCAATATTGAGGGGACGAATGATTTAATTAATAATTTATAGGTGGTTGGTCATTCGGTACCCAAAAATTCAAAGATATGGCGGCCAGTAGATATGCTAGACAAACTTTCATATTTAGTGCTATTCCTTTCTTGAGACAAAGGAATTTCGACGGACTCGACATCGATTGGGAATACCCCAAAGGGTCAGACGACAAGAAGAACTACGTTCTGTTATTGAAAGGTTAGTATGGATCTCATAACCTCAAAATAATTAGTGAATCGTTATTAAGGAAGTCTTACAAACGTTTTTTTTTAATTAATTATTTATATTAAAAGATTATTTATGTAAAATATCGATGTAAAAAATGAATTTACTTAATTATTATTCTTATTAGAACTACGCCTATGGTGTAAACAATAGTTGAGTTTCCCCAACAAACTTTCTTCGACCTCGATTACCATGAATAATACTTCCATATTAGATTTTCTCTAAAGTCAATAAAAGTTCGATTAATTTTTTTTTTTTTTTTCGAAATACAACCACATGTTAATTTATCTATTGTCTGTGTTGAAATGAATTGTATACTATAAAATTAGTTGTGTATTCGATTTAAACGTCATTATTTTTTTTAATGTCTTGATATAAAAGATTTACCAAAGTGGGTGTCGTGGAAAAATTACGTTTGGTATAATTATGCCTGAATTAATTAATTCTAAATTTGATAGTACAGCAATTGAAAAGATGTTAGTTTTGAAAAAATCCGCGTTAAATAAATTGTTTCCCATCTCTACTTTTTCGTTCATGAGTTATATTAAATGGTATTTCCCATCTCTAGAAACCTACTATGAATATATAAATTAATCAAACGGTTATTTATATACTTCAAGTGGTTTCTCCTCACCTCTACATTCATTTCAACAGCCAACTTTTCTCGATAACAATTTTTTTATTGAAAAATGTTACTATAAAATACACGTTCCAATTTCCAATAATGTTTCCCACCTCTACTTTTTCGTTCGTGTGTTATATTAAATGGTATTTCCCAACTCTAGAAACCTACTATGAATATATAAATTAATCAAACGGTTATTTATATACTTCAAGTGGTTTCTCCTCACCTCTACATTCATTTCAACAGCCAACTTTTCTCAATAACAATTTTTTTATTGAAAAATGTTACTATAAAATACACGTTCCAATTTCCAATAATGTTTCCCACCTCTACTTTTTCGTTCGTGTGTTATATTAAATGGTATTTCCCATCTCTAGAAACCTACTATGAATATATAAATTAATCAAACGGTTATTTATATACTTCAAGTGGTTTCTCCTCACCTCTACATTCATTTCAACAGCCAACTTTTCTCAATAACAATTTTTTTATTGAAAAATGTTACTATAAAATACACGTTCCAATTTCCAATAATGTTTCCCACCTCTACTTTTTCGTTCGTGTGTTATATTAAATGGTATTTCCCATCTCTAGAAACCTATGATGAATATATAAATTGATAAAACGGTTATTTATATACTTCAAGTGGTTTCTCCTCACCTCTACATTCATTTCAACAGCCAACTTTTCTCGATAACAATTTTTTTATTGAAAAATGTTACTATAAAATACACGTTCCAATTTCCAATAATGTTTCCCACCTCTACTTTTTCGTTCGTGTGTTATATTAAATGGTATTTCCCATCTCTAGAAACCTATGATGAATATATAAATTGATAAAACGGTTATTTATATACTTCAAGTGGTTTCTCCTCACCTCTACATTCATTTCAACAGCCAACTTTTCTCAATAACAATTTTTTTATTGAAAAATGTTACTATAAAATACACGTTCCAATTTCCAATAATGTTTCCCACCTCTACTTTTTCGTTCGTGTGTTATATTAAATGGTATTTCCCATCTCTAGAAACCTATGATGAATATATAAATTGATAAAACGGTTATTTATATACTTCAAGTGGTTTCTCCTCACCTCTACATTCATTTCAACAGCCAACTTTTCTCGATAACAATTTTTTTATTGAAAAATGTTACTATAAAATACACGTTCCAATTTCCAATAATGTTTCCCACCTCTACTTTTTCGTTCGTGTGTTATATTAAATGGTATTTCCCAACTCTAGAAACCTACTATGAATATATAAATTAATCAAACGGTTATTTATATACTTCAAGTGGTTTCTCCTCACCTCTACATTCATTTCAACAGCCAACTTTTCTCGATAACAATTTTTTTATTGAAAAATGTTACTATAAAATACACGTTCCAATTTCCAATAATGTTTCCCACCTCTACTTTTTCGTTCGTGTGTTATATTAAATGGTATTTCCCATCTCTAGAAACCTACTATGAATATATAAATTAATCAAACGGTTATTTATATACTTCAAGTGGTTTCTCCTCACCTCTACATTCATTTCAACAGCCAACTTTTCTCAATAACAATTTTTTTATTGAAAAATGTTACTATAAAATACACGTTCCAATTTCCAATAATGTTTCCCACCTCTACTTTTTCGTTCGTGTGTTATATTAAATGGTATTTCCCATCTCTAGAAACCTATGATGAATATATAAATTGATAAAACGGTTATTTATATACTTCAAGTGGTTTCTCCTCACCTCTACATTCATTTCAACAGCCAACTTTTCTCGATAACAATTTTTTTATTGAAAAATGTTACTATAAAATACACGTTCCAATTTCCAATAATGTTTCCCACCTCTACTTTTTCGTTCGTGTGTTATATTAAATGGTATTTCCCATCTCTAGAAACCTACTATGAATATATAAATTAATCAAACGGTTATTTATATACTTCAAGTGGTTTCTCCTCACCTCTACATTCATTTCAACAGCCAACTTTTCTCAATAACAATTTTTTTATTGAAAAATGTTACTATAAAATACACGTTCCAATTTCCAATAATGTTTCCCACCTCTACTTTTTCGTTCGTGTGTTATATTAAATGGTATTTCCCATCTCTAGAAACCTATGATGAATATATAAATTGATAAAACGGTTATTTATATACTTCAAGTGGTTTCTCCTCACCTCTACATTCATTTCAACAGCCAACTTTTCTCGATAACAATTTTTTTATTGAAAAATGTTACTATAAAATACACGTTCCAATTTCCAATAATGTTTCCCACCTCTACTTTTTCGTTCGTGTGTTATATTAAATGGTATTTCCCATCTCTAGAAACCTACTATGAATATATAAATTAATCAAACGGTTATTTATATACTTCAAGTGGTTTCTCCTCACCTCTACATTCATTTCAACAGCCAACTTTTCTCAATAACAATTTTTTTATTGAAAAATGTTACTATAAAATACACGTTCCAATTTCCAATAATGTTTCCCACCTCTACTTTTTCGTTCGTGTGTTATATTAAATGGTATTTCCCATCTCTAGAAACCTATGATGAATATATAAATTGATAAAACGGTTATTTATATACTTCAAGTGGTTTCTCCTCACCTCTACATTCATTTCAACAGCCAACTTTTCTCGATAACAATTTTTTTATTGAAAAATGTTACTATAAAATACACGTTCCAATTTCCAATAATGTTTCCCACCTCTACTTTTTCGTTCGTGTGTTATATTAAATGGTATTTCCCATCTCTAGAAACCTATGATGAATATATAAATTGATAAAACGGTTATTTATATACTTCAAGTGGTTTCTCCTCACCTCTACATTCATTTCAACAGCCAACTTTTCTCGATAACAATTTTTTTATTGAAAAATGTTACTATAAAATACACGTTCCAATTTCCAATAATGTTTCCCACCTCTACTTTTTCGTTCGTGTGTTATATTAAATGGTATTTCCCAACTCTAGAAACCTACTATGAATATATAAATTAATCAAACGGTTATTTATATACTTCAAGTGGTTTCTCCTCACCTCTACATTCATTTCAACAGCCAACTTTTCTCGATAACAATTTTTTTATTGAAAAATGTTACTATAAAATACACGTTCCAATTTCCAATAATGTTTCCCACCTCTACTTTTTCGTTCGTGTGTTATATTAAATGGTATTTCCCATCTCTAGAAACCTACTATGAATATATAAATTAATCAAACGGTTATTTATATACTTCAAGTGGTTTCTCCTCACCTCTACATTCATTTCAACAGCCAACTTTTCTCAATAACAATTTTTTTATTGAAAAATGTTACTATAA
Source organism: Diorhabda carinulata (assembly GCF_026250575.1). NCBI lineage: Eukaryota > Metazoa > Arthropoda > Insecta > Coleoptera > Chrysomelidae > Diorhabda > Diorhabda carinulata. The sequence continues at coordinate 3,934,176 of NC_079464.1, read as the reverse complement.
AATACACGTTCCAATTTCCAATAATGTTTCCCACCTCTACTTTTTCGTTCGTGTGTTATATTAAATGGTATTTCCCATCTCTAGAAACCTATGATGAATATATAAATTGATAAAACGGTTATTTATATACTTCAAGTGGTTTCTCCTCACCTCTACATTCATTTCAACAGCCAACTTTTCTCGATAACAATTTTTTTATTGAAAAATGTTACTATAAAATACACGTTCCAATTTCCAATAATGTTTCCCACCTCTACTTTTTCGTTCGTGTGTTATATTAAATGGTATTTCCCATCTCTAGAAACCTACTATGAATATATAAATTAATCAAACGGTTATTTATATACTTCAAGTGGTTTCTCCTCACCTCTACATTCATTTCAACAGCCAACTTTTCTCAATAACAATTTTTTTATTGAAAAATGTTACTATAAAATACACGTTCCAATTTCCAATAATGTTTCCCACCTCTACTTTTTCGTTCGTGTGTTATATTAAATGGTATTTCCCATCTCTAGAAACCTATGATGAATATATAAATTGATAAAACGGTTATTTATATACTTCAAGTGGTTTCTCCTCACCTCTACATTCATTTCAACAGCCAACTTTTCTCGATAACAATTTTTTTATTGAAAAATGTTACTATAAAATACACGTTCCAATTTCCAATAATGTTTCCCACCTCTACTTTTTCGTTCGTGTGTTATATTAAATGGTATTTCCCATCTCTAGAAACCTATGATGAATATATAAATTGATAAAACGGTTATTTATATACTTCAAGTGGTTTCTCCTCACCTCTACATTCATTTCAACAGCCAACTTTTCTCGATAACAATTTTTTTATTGAAAAATGTTACTATAAAATACACGTTCCAATTTCCAATAATGTTTCCCACCTCTACTTTTTCGTTCGTGTGTTATATTAAATGGTATTTCCCAACTCTAGAAACCTACTATGAATATATAAATTAATCAAACGGTTATTTATATACTTCAAGTGGTTTCTCCTCACCTCTACATTCATTTCAACAGCCAACTTTTCTCGATAACAATTTTTTTATTGAAAAATGTTACTATAAAATACACGTTCCAATTTCCAATAATGTTTCCCACCTCTACTTTTTCGTTCGTGTGTTATATTAAATGGTATTTCCCATCTCTAGAAACCTACTATGAATATATAAATTAATCAAACGGTTATTTATATACTTCAAGTGGTTTCTCCTCACCTCTACATTCATTTCAACAGCCAACTTTTCTCGATAACAATTTTTTTATTGAAAAATGTTACTATAAAATACACGTTCCAATTTCCAATAATGTTTCCCACCTCTACTTTTTCGTTCGTGTGTTATATTAAATGGTATTTCCCATCTCTAGAAACCTATGATGAATATATAAATTGATAAAACGGTTATTTATATACTTCAAGTGGTTTCTCCTCACCTCTACATTCATTTCAACAGCCAACTTTTCTCGATAACAATTTTTTTATTGAAAAATGTTACTATAAAATACACGTTCCAATTTCCAATAATGTTTCCCACCTCTACTTTTTCGTTCGTGTGTTATATTAAATGGTATTTCCCAACTCTAGAAACCTACTATGAATATATAAATTAATCAAACGGTTATTTATATACTTCAAGTGGTTTCTCCTCACCTCTACATTCATTTCAACAGCCAACTTTTCTCGATAACAATTTTTTTATTGAAAAATGTTACTATAAAATACACGTTCCAATTTCCAATAATGTTTCCCACCTCTACTTTTTCGTTCGTGTGTTATATTAAATGGTATTTCCCATCTCTAGAAACCTATGATGGATATATAAATTGATGAAACGGTTATTTATATACTTCAAGTGGTTTCTCCTCACCTCTACATTCATTTCAACAGCCAACTTTTCTCGATAACAATTTTTTTATTGAAAAATGTTACTATAAAATACACGTTCCAATTTCCAATAATGTTTCCCACCTCTACTTTTTCGTTCGTGTGTTATATTAAATGGTATTTCCCATCTCTAGAAACCTATGATGGATATATAAATTGATGAAACGGTTATTTATATACTTCAAGTGGTTTTTCCTCACCTCTACATTCATTTCAACAGCCAACTTTTCTCGATAATAATTTTTTTATTGAAAAATGTTACTATAAAATACACGTTCCAATTTCCAATAATGTTTCCCACCTCTACTTTTTCGTTCGTGTGTTATATTAAATGGTATTTCCCAACTCTAGAAACCTATGATGGATATATAAATTGATGAAACGGTTATTTATATACTTCAAGTGGTTTTTCCTCACCTCTACATTCATTTCAACAGCCAACTTTTCTCGATAATAATTTTTTTATTGAAAAATGTTACTATAAAATACACGTTCCAATTTCCAATAATGTTTCCCACCTCTACTTTTTCGTTCGTGTGTTATATTAAATGGTATTTCCCATCTCTAGAAACCTACTATGAATATATAAATTAATCAAACGGTTATTTATATACTTCAAGTGGTTTCTCCTCACCTCTACATTCATTTCAACAGCCAACTTTTCTCGATAATAATTTTTTTATTGAAAAAAGTTACTATAAAATACACGTTCCAATTTCCAATAATGTTTCCCACCTCTACTTTTTCGTTCGTGTGTTATATTAAATGGTATTTCCCATCTCTAGAAACCTATGATGGATATATAAATTGATGAAACGGTTATTTATATACTTCAAGTGGTTTCTCCTCACCTCTACATTCATTTCAACAGCCAACTTTTCTCGATAATAATTTTTTTATTGAAAAAAGTTACTATAAAATACACGTTCCAATTTCCAATAATGTTTCCCACCTCTACTTTTTCGTTCGTGTGTTATATTAAATGGTATTTCCCATCTCTAGAAACCTATGATGGATATATAAATTGATGAAACGGTTATTTATATACTTCAAGTGGTTTTTCCTCACCTCTACATTCATTTCAACAGCCAACTTTTCTCGATAATTTTTTTATTGAAAAAAGTTACTATAAAATACACGTTCCAATTTCCAATAATGTTTCCCACCTCTACTTTTTCGTTCGTGTGTTATATTAAATGGTATTTCCCATCTCTAGAAACCTATGATGGATATATAAATTGATGAAACGGTTATTTATATACTTCAAGTGGTTTTTCCTCACCTCTACATTCATTTCAACAGCCAACTTTTCTCGATAATTTTTTTATTGAAAAAAGTTACTATAAAATACACGTTCCAATTTCCAATAATGTTTCCCACCTCTACTTTTTCGTTCGTGTGTTATATTAAATGGTATTTCCCATCTCTAGAAACCTATGATGGATATATAAATTGATGAAACGGTTATTTATATACTTCAAGTGGTTTTTCCTCACCTCTACATTCATTTCAACAGCCAACTTTTCTCAATAACAATTTTTTTATTGAAAAATGTTACTATAAAATACACGTTCCAATTTCCAATAATGTTTCCCACCTTTAGTTTTTCCTTGGTAAACTGTTATAACTAACAGAAGAAGAAATTGAAAAGTGTTTTTGCTTCTATCGAAAAAATTACGAAGTAAATTCTATTTCGTCGACAATTGAATAATTAAATAAATTGAAAAGTAATTTTTCACCTCAAAAAGACCCTCTAAAACGGTTATATTTTTATCTCAAGCGGTATTTTCCATTTGTACATTTAATTTAATAGCGAAATCATCTACTTTTATTTACGATGACATTTTCCATCTCCATTATCTCGATGGCTGAAGAAGAAATTAACGAAAATGTAACAAAATATAATCGGTCAATTTAACAACTAAAAACTATTTAAAATTAATATATTTCCATCTCTAGTGGTTTTTCCCATTTCTACATTTGATTTAGTAGCCAAATTATCTAAAAAAACTAAAAGAATCGCGTTTCTACGTTCAATGATATTTCCCATCTCCATTTTTTTGATCGAAAACTGTTGGAAGAAATAGAAAAAACATTTGAAAATCCTATCCAGCCTGACGAGAGTACAGACGTAGCAAAACGTTCTAATTTGATTTTATATGTTCGTTACATTGAAAATGAAAGAATGAAGGATGAAATGATGTTTTCTACTGAGCTGGTGACCACTACTAAAGCTGTATCAGTATCAGACTTTTCTGAGAAACACGAACTTTCTTGGTAAAAACTTATTGGTGTATTTAATGCTCGGTTCCCGCTCAGACTTGATTCATTGTTTTATTAACCATGACAGCAAAAACGCTTCCAAACAGTAGTCAACTAAGTAAAGAACAGCGCATCAAATATTCGACTGTTTAACGCTGCTATGTCATACAGAAGTACGATGCTCCGCGATGAAGTGATTACGTTTTTGGCGCTGCAGAAACAAAACGTGCTTAGTGCAGAGTTGAAAAAACCTAGTAACCGGGTGATTTCGGCCTATTTATCAAACTTTTTTGACACGTTAAACCACCTAAACTTGATGCCATCAAGATGTACGTTGAGAAACTACAACTTTGGATACGTAAAGTGTCAATGACCCCGAGTAACTATTCAAGTTTCAAGTCTCAAAAGATGAATTTTTTGAGGACGTTTTTGGAAGGACCGCTTTTGAAAAACTTGATAATTGACCATTTGAAGCACCTCAAGGAGGAGTTCAGCAGATACTTTCCTAATTTGTCAGCGGAGTTTTACAAACTATCAACCGACCCGTTCAACATGGACATACAGTTGCTGCCTAAAGAGTTGCACGAGGAAAGAATAGAAATAAAAAATTATTCTGCTGCAAGATACGATTTTGAAAAAATGGACAAGCCACATTTTGGTTAAAATACTTAAAACTTTACCCCAGTGTTTCAGAGAAAGCTGTTCGGATGTAATTGTCTTTTTCAACAACAAACATGTGCGAAAAAGCGTCTTCAACTCTTGTAACGCAACAAACTTGATGCCGAAAGTGACTTACGCTGTGCTTTGTCTGAAACTTAGCCCAGGATCTGTCAGTTTATCCAGAACATGCACCCATCTCACTAAATTACGTTTTATGTTTTGTTTTTGTTAGTAGGTAGGCCTATTGCTTTACCTACCATGTCCTTTTCATGAAATTTTCCTTAACCAAATTGCAAAGCGACTGCCCTATGTCCTCGATAGCCTCACGAATTCCATCTTTGAGGTCTTGAATCGATGCTGGACTGTTGGCGTAGATCTTATCTTTCACGTGGACTCAAAGGAAAAAGTCGCAAGGTGTTAAATCACAAGATCTCGGTGTCCAATTGAGATAATACGGTCCGGAAATTTTACCCGTAAAAGATCGATGATTTCGTTGCTTGTGTGGCACGTAGCGCAGTCTTGTTGAAAGTAAACGTTGTCCAAATCAATACCATCCAATTCCGGCCATAAAAAATCATTAATCATCCCTCGATAGCGCAATCCATTCACCGTAACTGTTGCTCCAGCGTCATTTTCGAAAAAGTAAGGTCCAACGACACCGCCAGACTATAAACCGCACCAAACAGTCACGCGTTGAGGATGGAGAGGATTTTCAACAATAACTCTTGGGTTTTCCGAGCCCCAGATTCGACAATTTTGTTTATTGACGTAACCACCAAGGTGGAAATGGGTCTCATCAGTTGAGATGATTTTCATGCATTTCAAGGACCCAATCAGCAAAGACACGACGTTGTTGATGATCAACCGGCTTGAGTTCTTGTGTTAACTGAACTTTATAGGCCTTAAGACCCAAATCTTTATGCAAAATACGGTGTAATGATGTTTGTGGAATGGCTAATTCCAAAGAACGACGAGGAATGGACAAACCTGGGTTTTCTTTGGGCTACAGCCGCAATATTCTCAGTTGTTATTGAGCGACGTGCACGGGTTTTATTCTTCACATCACTAACTTGTCCCAATAGCTCAAAATTTTCCACCAATTTCTGTATTGCGGTCCGAGAAGGCGCTTTACTCGACCCAAAAATTTTTTTAGTTTTACGAATCGTCTCTGCCAAACTTTCACCATTTTTATAGTGAATTTTAATAATGTCAATGCGTTGTTGAAGCGTGTATCGTTCCGTTTTTATTAATGGCGTAGTTTCTACTTGTCAAATGTCAAAAAATGACAGCTTCAAAAGTGACATTTACCGAAATAGCGGGCTGTTCAAAATAACACCTCTTATTGGAAAACCTCTTTCCATTCGGCGAACCCTGGCTTAAAGTATTACGATTCTATAACCAACAATTATCCCATCTCTAAATATTCATTAGCGAAATGTCAACACTTCAAAAAGAAGAAATCGAAAACCGATTCTCGATAAATAAAATTGTAGTAAACCAAACAACTAAAAGTGATTAAAAGAAATATTAAACTCGTTGACTGTATGTCAATACATCTATATTCAGTTCAATTATTGTTCGTTCTTATAGAATAGGAAAATCTAGACAAACGTTTTGTTTTATATCATCGGAATGAATTAATAATGAAAAATAAATTCCGAATTATTTATAATATGTTAAAAAGTTGTGGAACATAATTTATTGATAACGAAATTGAAAAAAAAAAAGAATATATTTGAATGAAATGTGTATTTATAGAACTTCGAGAAGCTTTCGAAGCCGAATCCCAAGAAATAAAAAAAAATCGTCTTCTGCTATCCGCCGCGGTACCCGTAGGTCCGGATAACATACGAGGGGGCTACGATGTACCGGCTGTAGCTTCCTATTTAGATTTTATAAATCTCATGGCTTACGATTTTCACGGGAAATGGGAAAAAGAAACCGGACACAACGCCCCTTTGTATTCACCTAGTAGCGACAGTCAATATCAGAAACAATTGAACGTCGAACACGCCGCCAATTTGTGGGTTAAATTGGGAGCCCCCAAAGAAAAAATGGTCATCGGTATGCCTACGTACGGTAGATCGTTCACTTTATCCGATGTTACTAGACACGGAGTGCATGCTCCTTCTTCCGCTGGGGGAAAGGAGGGTACATATACGAAAGAAGGAGGATTTTTGGCCTATTACGAGGTAAGTTTTTTTATAAAAAAAAAACAATAAGAAGTTATTTTGATTTTTTTACGTTTATTTGGTTTAATAAATGTCGCTGTACGTTTTTAGATATAAATTCGTTTATACAGGGTCGTCCAATAGTAAATTTCGACTTTTGACAGTATTGATTTTCTATAAAAACTACGTCTGTCTATTTCGCCGAATCATTATGGACGAAAATTGACAGTATTGCTTTTTCTGTTGAAACTACGTCTGTCTGTCAAATTTCTGGCTATTTCGCCGAATCATTATGGACGAATATTGACAGTATTGCTTTTTCTGTTGAAACTACGTCTGTCTGTCAAATTTCTGTCTATTTCGCCGAATCATTGTGGACGAATATTGACAGTATTGCTTTTTCTGTTGAAACTACGTCTGTCTGTCAAATTTCAGTCTATTTCGCCGAATCATTATGGACGAATATTGACAGTATTGCTTTTTCTGTTGAAACTACGTCTGTCTGTCAAATTTCTGGCTATTTCGCCGAATCATTATGGACGAATATTGACAGTATTGCTTTTTCTGTTGAAACTACGTCTGTCTGTCAAATTTCTGTCTATTTCGCCGAATCATTGTGGACGAATATTGACAGTATTGCTTTTTCTGTTGAAACTACGTCTGTCTGTCAAATTTCAGTCTATTTCGCCGAATCATTATGGACGAATATTGACAGTATTGCTTTTTCTGTTGAAACTACGTCTGTCTGTCAAATTTCAGTCTATTTCGCCGAATCATTATGGACGAATATTGACAGTATTGCTTTTTCTGTTGAAACTACGTCTGTCTGTCAAATTTCTGGCTATTTCGCCGAATCATTATGGACGAATATTGACAGTATTGCTTTTTCTGTTGAAACTACGTCTGTCTGTCAAATTTCTGTCTATTTCGCCGAATCATTGTGGACGAATATTGACAGTATTGCTTTTTCTGTTGAAACTACGTCTGTCTGTCAAATTTCAGTCTATTTCGCCGAATCATTATGGACGAATATTGACAGTATTGCTTTTTCTGTTGAAACTACGTCTGTCTGTCAAATTTCTGTCTATTTCGCCGAATCACTACGGACGAATATTGACAGTATTGCTTTTTCTGTTGAAACTACATCTGTCTGTCAAATTTCTGTCTATTTCGCCGAATCACTACGGACGAATATTGACAGTATTGCTTTTTCTGTTGAAACTACGTCTGTCTGTGAAATCTCTGTCTATTTCGCCGAATCATTATGGACGAATATTGACAGTATTGCTTTTTCTCTTGAAACTACGTCAGTCTGTCAAATTGTCTGTCAAATTTCTGTCTATTTCGCCGAATCATTATGGACGAATATTGACAGTATTGCTTTTTCTGTTGAAACTACGTCTGTCTAACAAATTTCTGTCTATTTCGCCGAATCATTGTGGACGAATATTGACAGTATTGCTTTTTCTGTTGAAACTACGTCTGTCTGTCAAATTTCTGTCTATTTCGCCGAATCATTGTGAACGAATATTGACAGTATTGCTTTTTCTGTTGAAACTACGTCTGTCTGTCAAATTTCAGTCTATTTCGCCGAATCATTGTGGACGAATATTGACAGTATTGCTTTTTCTGTTGAAACAACGTCTGTCTGTCAAATTTCTGGCTATTTCGCCGAATCATTATGGACGAATATTGATAGTATTGCTTTTTCTGTTGAAACTACGTCTGTCTGTCAAATTTCTGGCTATTTCGCCGAATCATTATGGACGAATATTGACAGTATTGCTTTTTCTGTTGAAACTACGTCTGTCTGTCAAATTTCTGTCTATTTCGCCGAATCATTATGGACGAATATTGACAGTATTGCTTTTTCTGTTGAAACTACGTCTGTCTGTCAAATTTCTGTCTATTTCGCCGAATCATTGTGGACGAATATTGACAGTATTGCTTTTTCTGTTGAAACTACGTCTGTCTGTCAAATTTCAGTCTATTTCGCCGAATCATTATGGACGAATATTGACAGTATTGCTTTTTCTGTTGAAACTACGTCTGTCTGTCAAATTTCTGTCTATTTCGCCGAATCACTACGGACGAATATTGACAGTATTGCTTTTTCTGTTGAAACTACATCTGTCTGTCAAATTTCTGTCTATTTCGCCGAATCACTACGGACGAATATTGACAGTATTGCTTTTTCTGTTGAAACTACGTCTGTCTGTGAAATCTCTGTCTATTTCGCCGAATCATTATGGACGAATATTGACAGTATTGCTTTTTCTCTTGAAACTACGTCAGTCTGTCAAATTGTCTGTCAAATTTCTGTCTATTTCGCCGAATCATTATGGACGAATATTGACAGTATTGCTTTTTCTGTTGAAACTACGTCTGTCTAACAAATTTCTGTCTATTTCGCCGAATCATTGTGGACGAATATTGACAGTATTGCTTTTTCTGTTGAAACTACGTCTGTCTGTCAAATTTCTGTCTATTTCGCCGAATCATTGTGAACGAATATTGACAGTATTGCTTTTTCTGTTGAAACTACGTCTGTCTGTCAAATTTCAGTCTATTTCGCCGAATCATTGTGGACGAATATTGACAGTATTGCTTTTTCTGTTGAAACAACGTCTGTCTGTCAAATTTCTGGCTATTTCGCCGAATCATTATGGACGAATATTGATAGTATTGCTTTTTCTGTTGAAACTACGTCTGTCTGTCAAATTTCTGGCTATTTCGCCGAATCATTATGGACGAATATTGACAGTATTGCTTTTTCTGTTGAAACTACGTCTGTCTGTCAAATTTCTGTCTATTTCGCCGAATCATTGTGGACGAATATTGACAGTATTGCTTTTTCTGTTGAAACTACGTCTGTCTGTCAAATTTCAGTCTATTTCGCCGAATCATTATGGACGAATATTGACAGTATTGCTTTTTCTGTTGAAACTACGTCTGTCTGTCAAATTTCTGTCTATTTCGCCGAATCACTACGGACGAATATTGACAGTATTGCTTTTTCTGTTGAAACTACATCTGTCTGTCAAATTTCTGTCTATTTCGCCGAATCACTACGGACGAATATTGACAGTATTGCTTTTTCTGTTGAAACTACGTCTGTCTGTGAAATCTCTGTCTATTTCGCCGAATCATTATGGACGAATATTGACAGTATTGCTTTTTCTCTTGAAACTACGTCAGTCTGTCAAATTGTCTGTCAAATTTCTGTCTATTTCGCCGAATCATTATGGACGAATATTGACAGTATTGCTTTTTCTGTTGAAACTACGTCTGTCTAACAAATTTCTGTCTATTTCGCCGAATCATTGTGGACGAATATTGACAGTATTGCTTTTTCTGTTGAAACTACGTCTGTCTGTCAAATTTCTGTCTATTTCGCCGAATCATTGTGAACGAATATTGACAGTATTGCTTTTTCTGTTGAAACTACGTCTGTCTAACAAATTTCTGTCTATTTCGCCGAATCATTGTGGACGAATATTGACAGTATTGCTTTTTCTGTTGAAACTACGTCTGTCTGTCAAATTTCTGTCTATTTCGCCGAATCATTGTGAACGAATATTGACAGTATTGCTTTTTCTGTTGAAACTACGTCTGTCTGTCAAATTTCAGTCTATTTCGCCGAATCATTGTGGACGAATATTGACAGTATTGCTTTTTCTGTTGAAACAACGTCTGTCTGTCAAATTTCTGGCTATTTCGCCGAATCATTATGGACGAATATTGATAGTATTGCTTTTTCTGTTGAAACTACGTCTGTCTGTCAAATTTCTGGCTATTTCGCCGAATCATTATGGACGAATATTGACAGTATTGCTTTTTCTGTTGAAACTACGTCTGTCTGTCAAATTTCTGTCTATTTCGCCGAATCATTGTGGACGAATATTGACAGTATTGCTTTTTCTGTTGAAACTACGTCTGTCTGTCAAATTTCAGTCTATTTCGCCGAATCATTATGGACGAATATTGACAGTATTGCTTTTTCTGTTGAAACTACGTCTGTCTGTCAAATTTCTGGCTATTTCGCCGAATCATTATGGACGAATATTGACAGTATTGCTTCTTCTGTTGAAACTACGTCTGTCTGTCAAATTTCTGTCTATTTCGCCGAATCATTGTGGACGAATATTGACAGTATTGCTTTTTCTGTTGAAACTACGTCTGTCTGTCAAATTTCAGTCTATTTCGCCGAATCATTATGGACGAATATTGACAGTATTGCTTTTTCTGTTGAAACTACGTCTGTCTGTCAAATTTCTGGCTATTTCGCCGAATCATTATGGACGAATATTGACAGTATTGCTTTTTCTGTTGAAACTACGTCTGTCTGTCAAATTTCTGTCTATTTCGCCGAATCATTGTGGACGAATATTGACAGTATTGCTTTTTCTGTTGAAACTACGTCTGTCTGTCAAATTTCAGTCTATTTCGCCGAATCATTATGGACGAATATTGACAGTATTGCTTTTTCTGTTGAAACTACGTCTGTCTGTCAAATTTCTGGCTATTTCGCCGAATCATTATGGACGAATATTGACAGTATTGCTTTTTCTGTTGAAACTACGTCTGTCTGTCAAATTTCTGGCTATTTCGCCGAATCATTATGGACGAATATTGACAGTATTGCTTTTTCTGTTGAAACTACGTCTGTCTGTCAAATTTCTGTCTATTTCGCCGAATCATTGTGGACGAATATTGACAGTATTGCTTTTTCTGTTGAAACTACGTCTGTCTGTCAAATTTCAGTCTATTTCGCCGAATCATTATGGACGAATATTGACAGTATTGCTTTTTCTGTTGAAACTACGTCTGTCTGTCAAATTTCAGTCTATTTCGCCGAATCATTATGGACGAATATTGACAGTATTGCTTTTTCTGTTAAAACTACGTCTGTCTGTCAAATTTCTGTCTATTTCGCCGAATCACTACGGACGAATATTGACAGTATTGCTTTTTCTGTTGAAACTACGTCTGTCTGTCAAATTTCTGTCTATTTCGCCGAATCATTGTGGACGAATATTGACAGTATTGCTTTTTCTGTTGAAACTACGTCTGTCTGTCAAATTTCAGTCTATTTCGCCGAATCATTATGGACGAATATTGACAGTATTGCTTTTTCTGTTGAAACTACGTCTGTCTGTCAAATTTCTGTCTATTTCGCCGAATCACTACGGACGAATATTGACAGTATTGCTTTTTCTGTTGAAACTACGTGTGTCTGTCAAATTTCTGTCTATTTCGCCGAATCATTATGGACGAATATTGACAGTATTGCTTTTTCTGTTGAAACTACGTCTGTCTGTGAAATCTCTGTCTATTTCGCCGAATCATTATGGACGAATATTGACAGTATTGCTTTTTCTCTTGAAACTACGTCAGTCTGTCAAATTGTCTGTCAAATTTCTGTCTATTTCGCCGAATCATTATGGACGAATATTGACAGTATTGCTTTTTCTGTTGAAACTACGTCTGTCTGTCAAATTTCTGTCTATTTCGCCGAATCATTGTGGACGAATATTGACAGTATTGCTTTTTCTGTTGAAACTACGTCTGTCTGTCAAATTTCAGTATATTTCGCCGAATCATTGTGGACGAATATTGAAAGTATTGCTTTTTCTGTTGAAACTACGTCTGTCTGTCAAATTTCTGGCTATTTCGCCGAATCATTATGGACGAATATTGATAGTATTGCTTTTTCTGTTGAAACTACGTCTGTCTGTCAAATTTCAGTCTATTTCGCCGAATCATTGTGGACGAATATTGACAGTATTGCTTTTTCTGTTGAAACTACGTCTGTCTGTCAAATTTCTGGCTATTTCGCCAAATCATTATGGACGAATATTGATAGTATTGCTTTTTCTGTTGAAACTACGTCTGTCTGTCAAATTTCTGTCTATTTCGCCGAATCATTATGGACGAATATTGACAGTATTGCTTTTTCTGTTGAAACTACGTCAGTCTGTCAAATTGTCTGTCAAATTTCTGTCTATTTCGCCGAATCATTATGGACGAATATTGACAGTATTGCTTTTTCTGTTGAAACTACGTCTGTCTGTCAAATTTCTGGCTATTTCGCCGAATCATTATGGACGAATATTGACAGTATTGCTTTTTCTGTTGAAACTACGTCTGTCTGTCAAATTGTCTGTCAAATTTCTGTCTATTTCGCCGAATCATTATGGACGAATATTGACAGTATTGCTTTTTCTCTTGAAACTACGTCAGTCTGTCAAATTGTCTGTCAAATTTCTGTCTATTTCGCCGAATCATTATGGACGAATATTGACAGTATTGCTTTTTCTGTTGAAACTACGTCTGTCTGTCAAATTTCTGTCTATTTCGCCGAATCATTGTGGACGAATATTGACAGTATTGCTTTTTCTGTTGAAACTACGTCTGTCTGTCAAATTTCAGTATATTTCGCCGAATCATTGTGGACGAATATTGAAAGTATTGCTTTTTCTGTTGAAACTACGTCTGTCTGTCAAATTTCTGGCTATTTCGCCGAATCATTATGGACGAATATTGATAGTATTGCTTTTTCTGTTGAAACTACGTCTGTCTGTCAAATTTCAGTCTATTTCGCCGAATCATTGTGGACGAATATTGACAGTATTGCTTTTTCTGTTGAAACTACGTCTGTCTGTCAAATTTCTGGCTATTTCGCCAAATCATTATGGACGAATATTGATAGTATTGCTTTTTCTGTTGAAACTACGTCTGTCTGTCAAATTTCTGTCTATTTCGCCGAATCATTATGGACGAATATTGACAGTATTGCTTTTTCTGTTGAAACTACGTCTGTCTGTCAAATTTCTGGCTATTTCGCCGAATCATTATGGACGAATATTGACAGTATTGCTTTTTCTGTTGAAACTACGTCTGTCTGTCAAATTTCTGTCTATTTCGCCGAATCATTGTGGACGAATATTGACAGTATTGCTTTTTCTGTTGAAACTACGTCTGTCTGTCAAATTTCTGGCTATTTCGCTGAATCAATATGGACGAATATTGACAGTATTGCTTTTTCTGTTGAAACTACGTCTGTCTGTCAAATTTCTGGCTATTTCGCTGAATCAATATGGACGAATATTGACAGTATTGCTTTTTCTGTTGAAACTACGTCTGTCTGTCAAATTTCAGTCTATTTCGCCGAATCATGATGGACGAATATTGACAGTATTGCTTTTTCTGTTGAAACTACGTCTGTCTGTCAAATTTCAGTCTATTTCGCCGAATCATTATGGACGAATATTGACAGTATTGCTTTTTCTGTTGAAACTACGTCTGTCTGTCAAATTTCTGGCTATTTCGCCGAATCATTATGGACGAATATTGACAGTATTGCTTTTTCTGTTGAAACTACGTCTGTCTGTCAAATTTCTGTCTATTTCGCCGAATCATTGTGGACGAATATTGACAGTATTGCTTTTTCTGTTGAAACTACGTCTGTCTGTCAAATTTCTGGCTATTTCGCTGAATCAATATGGACGAATATTGACAGTATTGCTTTTTCTGTTGAAACTACGTCTGTCTGTCAAATTTCTGGCTATTTCGCTGAATCAATATGGACGAATATTGACAGTATTGCTTTTTCTGTTGAAACTACGTCTGTCTGTCAAATTTCAGTCTATTTCGCCGAATCATGATGGACGAATATTGACAGTATTGCTTTTTCTGTTGAAACTACGTGTGTCTGTCAAATTTCTGTCTATTTCGCCGAATCATTATGGACGAATATTGACAGTATTGCTTTTTCTGTTGAAACTACGTCTGTCTGTCAAATTTCTGTCTATTTCGCCGAATCATTGTGGACGAATATTTACAGTATTGCTTTTTCTGTTGAAACTACGTCTGTCTGTCAAATTTCAGTCTATTTCGCCGAATCATTATGGACGAATATTGACAGTATTGCTTTTTCTGTTGAAACTACGTCTGTCTGTCAAATTTCTGGCTATTTCGCTGAATCAATATGGACGAATATTGACAGTATTGCTTTTTCTGTTGAAACTACGTCTGTCTGTCAAATTTCAGTCTATTTCGCCGAATCATTATGGACGAATATTGACAGTATTGCTTTTTCTGTTGAAACTACGTGTGTCTGTCAAATTTCTGTCTATTTCGCCGAATCATTATGGACGAATATTGACAGTATTGCTTTTTCTGTTGAAACTACGTCTGTCTGTCAAATTTCTGTCTATTTCGCCGAATCATTGTGGACGAATATTGACAGTATTGCTTTTTCTGTTGAAACTACGTCTGTCTGTCAAATTTCAGTCTATTTCGCCGAATCATTATGGACGAATATTGACAGTATTGCTTTTTCTGTTGAAACTACGTCTGTCTGTCAAATTTCTGGCTATTTCGCTGAATCAATATGGACGAATATTGACAGTATTGCTTTTTCTGTTGAAACTACGTCTGTCTGTCAAATTTCAGTCTATTTCGCCGAATCATTATGGACGAATATTGACAGTATTGCTTTTTCTGTTGAAACTACGTGTGTCTGTCAAATTTCTGTCTATTTCGCCGAATCATTATGGACGAATATTGACAGTATTGCTTTTTCTGTTGAAACTACGTCTGTCTGTGAAATCTCTGTCTATTTCGCCGAATCATTATGGACGAATATTGACAGTATTGCTTTTTCTCTTGAAACTACGTCAGTCTGTCAAATTGTCTGTCAAATTTCTGTCTATTTCGCCGAATCATTATGGACGAATATTGACAGTATTGCTTTTTCTGTTGAAACTACGTCTGTCTGTCAAATTTCTGTCTATTTCGCCGAATCATTATGGACGAATATTGACAGTATTGCTTTTTCTGTTGAAACTACGTCTGTCTGTCAAATTGTCTGTCAAATTTCTGTCTATTTCGCCGAATCATTATGGACGAATATTGACAGTATTGCTTTTTCTGTTGAAACTACGTGTGTCTGTCAAATTTCTGTCTATTTCGCCGAATCATTATGGACGAATATTGACAGTATTGCTTTTTCTGTTGAAACTACGTCTGTCTGTCAAATTTCAGTCTATTTCGCCGAATCATTATGGACGAATATTGACAGTATTGCTTTTTCTGTTGAAACTACGTGTGTCTGTCAAATTTCTGTCTATTTCGCCGAATCATTATGGACGAATATTGACAGTATTGCTTTTTCTGTTGAAACTACGTCTGTCTGTGAAATCTCTGTCTATTTCGCCGAATCATTATGGACGAATATTGACAGTATTGCTTTTTCTCTTGAAACTACGTCAGTCTGTCAAATTGTCTGTCAAATTTCTGTCTATTTCGCCGAATCATTATGGACGAATATTGACAGTATTGCTTTTTCTGTTGAAACTACGTCTGTCTGTCAAATTTCTGGCTATTTCGCCGAATCATTATGGACGAATATTGACAGTATTGCTTTTTCTGTTGAAACTACGTCTGTCTGTCAAATTGTCTGTCAAATTTCTGTCTATTTCGCCGAATCATTATGGACGAATATTGACAGTATTGCTTTTTCTGTTGAAACTACGTGTGTCTGTCAAATTTCTGTCTATTTCGCCGAATCATTATGGACGAATATTGACAGTATTGCTTTTTCTGTTGAAACTACGTGTGTCTGTCAAATTTCTGTCTATTTCGCCAAATCATTATGGACGAATATTGACAGTATTGCTTTTTCTGTTGAAACTACGTCTGTCTGTCAAATTGTCTGTCAAATTGTCTGTCAAATTTCTGTCTATTTCGCCGAATCATTATGGACGAATATTGACAGTATTGCTTTTTCTGTTGAAACTACGTCTGTCTGTCAAATTTCTGTCTATTTCGCCGAATCATTGTGGACGAATATTGACAGTATTGCTTTTTCTGTTGAAACTACGTCTGTCTGTCAAATTTCAGTCTATTTCGCCGAATCATTGTGGACGAATATTGACAGTATTGCTTTTTCTGTTGAAACTACGTCTGTCTGTCAAATTTCTGGCTATTTCGCTGAATCAATATGGACGAATATTGACAGTATTGCTTTTTCTGTTGAAACTACGTCTGTCTGTCAAATTTCAGTCTATTTCGCCGAATCATTATGGACGAATATTGACAGTATTGCTTTTTCTGTTGAAACTACGTCTGTCTGTCAAATTTCTGTCTATTTCGCCGAATCATTATGGACGAATATTGACAGTATTGCTTTTTCTGTTGAAACTACGTCTGTCTGTCAAATTGTCTGTCAAATTTCTGTCTATTTCGCCGAATCATTATGGACGAATATTGACAGTATTGCTTTTTCTGTTGAAACTACGTGTGTCTGTCAAATTTCTGTCTATTTCGCCGAATCATTATGGACGAATATTGACAGTATTGCTTTTTCTGTTGAAACTACGTCTGTCTGTCAAATTTCTGTCTATTTCGCCGAATCATTGTGGACGAATATTGACAGTATTGCTTTTTCTGTTGAAACTACGTCTGTCTGTCAAATTTCAGTCTATTTCGCCGAATCATTATGGACGAATATTGACAGTATTGCTTTTTCTGTTGAAACTACGTCTGTCTGTCAAATTTCTGGCTATTTCGCTGAATCAATATGGACGAATATTGACAGTATTGCTTTTTCTGTTGAAACTACGTCTGTCTGTCAAATTTCAGTCTATTTCGCCGAATCATTATGGACGAATATTGACAGTATTGCTTTTTCTGTTGAAACTACGTGTGTCTGTCAAATTTCTGTCTATTTCGCCGAATCATCATGGACGAATATTGACAGTATTGCTTTTTCTGTTGAAACTACGTCTGTCTGTGAAATCTCTGTCTATTTCGCCGAATCATTATGGACGAATATTGACAGTATTGCTTTTTCTCTTGAAACTACGTCAGTCTGTCAAATTGTCTGTCAAATTTCTGTCTATTTCGCCGAATCATTATGGACGAATATTGACAGTATTGCTTTTTCTGTTGAAACTACGTCTGTCTGTCAAATTTCTGTCTATTTCGCCGAATCATTGTGGACGAATATTGACAGTATTGCTTTTTCTGTTGAAACTACGTCTGTCTGTCAAATTTCAGTCTATTTCGCCGAATCATTATGGACGAATATTGATAGTATTGCTTTTTCTGTTGAAACTACGTCTGTCTGTCAAATTTCTGTCTATTTCGCCGAATCATTACGGACGAATATTGACAGTATTGCTTTTTCTGTTGAAACTACGTCTGTCTGTGAAATCTCTGTCTATTTCGCCGAATCATTATGGACGAATATTGACAGTATTGCTTTTTCTCTTGAAACTACGTCAGTCTGTCAAATTGTCTGTCAAATTTCTGTCTATTTCGCCGAATCATTATGGACGAATATTGACAGTATTGCTTTTTCTGTTGAAACTACGTCTGTCTGTCAAATTTCTGTCTATTTCGCCGAATCATTGTGGACGAATATTGACAGTATTGCTTTTTCTGTTGAAACTACGTCTGTCTGTCAAATTTCAGTCTATTTCGCCGAATCATTGTGGACGAATATTGACAGTATTGCTTTTTCTGTTGAAACTACGTCTGTCTGTCAAATTTCTGGCTATTTCGCCGAATCATTATGGACGAATATTGATAGTATTGCTTTTTCTGTTGAAACTACGTCTGTCTGTCAAATTTCTGTCTATTTCGCCGAATCATTATGGACGAATATTGACAGTATTGCTTTTTCTGTTGAAACTACGTCTGTCTGTCAAATTGTCTGTCAAATTTCTGTCTATTTCGCCGAATCATTATGGACGAATATTGACAGTATTGCTTTTTCTGTTGAAACTACGTCTGTCTGTCAAATTTCTGGCTATTTCGCCGAATCATTATGGACGAATATTGACAGTATTGCTTTTTCTGTTGAAACTACGTCTGTCTGTCAAATTTCTGTCTATTTCGCCGAATCATTGTGGACGAATATTGACAGTATTGCTTTTTCTGTTGAAACTACGTCTGTCTGTCAAATTTCAGTCTATTTCGCCGAATCATTGTGGACGAATATTGACAGTATTGCTTTTTCTGTTGAAACTACGTCTGTCTGTCAAATTTCTGGCTATTTCGCCGAATCATTATGGACGAATATTGACAGTATTGCTTTTTCTGTTGAAACTACGTCTGTCTGTCTAATTTCTGTCTATTTCGCCGAATCATTGTGGACGAATATTGACAGTATTGCTTTTTCTGTTGAAACTACGTCTGTCTGTCAAATTTCTGGCTATTTCGCCGAATCATTATGGACGAATATTGACAGTATTGCTTTTTCTGTTGAAACTACGTCTGTCTGTCAAATTTCAGTCTATTTCGCCGAATCATTGTGGACGAATATTGACAGTATTGCTTTTTCTGTTGAAACTACGTCTGTCTGTCAAATTTCTGGCTATTTCGCCGAATCATTATGGACGAATATTGACAGTATTGCTTTTTCTGTTGAAACTACGTCTGTCTGTCAAATTTCTGTCTATTTTGCCGAATCATTATGGACGAATATTGACAGTATTGCTATTTCTCTTGAAACTACGCCTGTCTGTCAAATTTCTGTCTATTTCGCCGAATCATTATGGACGAATATTGACAGTATTGCTATTTCTCTTGAAACTACGCCTGTCTGTCAAATTTCTGTCTATTTCGCCGAATCATTATGGACGAATATTGACAGTATTGCTTTTTCTGTTGAAACTACGTCTGTCTGTCAAATCTCTGTCTATTTCGCCGAATCATTATGGACGAATATTGACAGTAATGCTATTTCTCTTGAAACTACGTCAGTCTGTCAAATTTCTGTCTATTTCGCCGAATCATTATGGACGAATATTGACAGTATTGCTATTTCTCTTGAAACTACGTCAGTCTGTCAAATTGTCTGTCAAATTTCTGTCTATTTCGCCGAATCATTATGGACGAATATTGACAGTATTTCTTTTTCTGTTGAAACTACGTCTGACTGTCAAATTTCAGTCATAATCATAATCATATCATAATCATAATTCATAATCGTTAGTATAAATTGATGTCATGACTAATCAAATAACAATCGAGAATCGATTGTATTCGATTGGGATCGATTAACCACCCGATTTCGTTAAATTTTTTTGCCTAAATTTATGCTTGATTTGAGAAGATAACCCCTAAAAGGATTTTTATCGATAAAACCTTATTTGCCCCCTAGGACCCTCTCAAAGTTATAACAATTTTACTAAATATCTCCAAAAATATTGAGTTTAGAAAAAAAAAAGCTTCAAACGAAAGATAAAGCTCATTGAAAGCTCTACAAGAAAGATTTTTTAGCCGTTGCGTATCGA
Organism: Diorhabda carinulata; assembly: GCF_026250575.1. Lineage (NCBI taxonomy): Eukaryota > Metazoa > Arthropoda > Insecta > Coleoptera > Chrysomelidae > Diorhabda > Diorhabda carinulata. The sequence goes on along the minus strand of NC_079464.1, from coordinate 3,913,873 downwards.
TATATTTCCTCAAATTGACTTAGTAACCTAACAACTGTAGGGCACCTGGATCAAAAGCTCGGACTGATACGAATAATATTTTTGGGTTTTTGTTAAATAAATATATATTACTTTTCAGGATGGTACATAAACTTCGTCGCGAAGCATAATCATAAATCTTTCTAACACAACTGGACTGGTCTTACCACAGTCGACTTTTAACATAATCTCCCCACTACCCTTAAGCACAGAGCGCATGTCTCGAATGCCTGGCCAGAGCGCATGTCTCGAATGCCCGGCTGTATAGGCAAATCATAATACTTGAATGCAATAACGGCTGCCTAACTAAAAATGCCTACACAACTTAATCTTCTTCCAAATATATAAGCGAGCCTCGTAACCTGGACACTAGCCGATCTGACTGGTGCAGAGATATTCCGAGTCATAACATCCAAAACAATAGGTTTACGTAAAAAATGTATATAAACTTTTTTGTGAGCTTTATTTTTTGTTTGAAGTTTTTTTCTCCAAAATCATTACTTTCGGAGATGTTTATTAAAATTTTTATGACTTTGAAGAGGAGCTGCGTAGCAAATGAAACTCACTCGATAATTATATTAGAAAGTAGGAATCTGTGCTGTCAAAAAGTTTCGAACTACTACTTCGAGTAGTTCGAAAATTGGAATCAATAGTTTTAATTCCAATTTTTTCGAAAAAAAAAATTATTAAATTGAAAAATTTGTTTAAAAAGAAATAGAACTTCAAATATATTGGTTTAAAAAATTGACAGATTTGCGAGATGTTACTCAACGGTGCGACTTATTATTGGGACGATGAAATGAAAGTACCGTATCTCGTTCACGGGGACCAATGGGTTGGTTTCGACGACGAAAAATCAATCAGAAATAAAATGAAATGGATCAAAGAAAACGGTTTCGCTGGTGCCATGGTTTGGACAGTCGATATGGATGATTTCACCGGAACAGTTTGCGGCGGAGAAGTTAAATATCCACTAATCGGAGCTATGAGGTGAACTAACTATACCTAACCTCAACTAACCTAATTCGTGATGATAAATTTCGTTTTTTTTTTGTGTGGTCGACAGGGAGGAACTTAGGGGTATTTCTAGAGGTAAAGACGCGAAAGATGTTGATTGGCAAAAGATAGCGGGACCGACAGACGACGATGAAGATGTCGAAGAAAACGTAGACGAAGAAAAACCGAAACCGATCAAAATATCCGTATCCGAAGTACTTAAACGCGTTAGGAAACCGTCGGGGAAAAAAACCGCCGCTACTGAAGCTCTAGCCAAAAGAGAAAAAATAAATAAAAAAGGTGCCAACTGTATATTTTTTTTTTAGTAAAAATATTCGAAATTTAAATTATTTTCAGTGCGAAAACCACAGATATTTTGTTATATGACCAATTGGTCGTACAAGCGACCCGGTTCTGGTAAATTCACGCCCGAAGACGTAAATCCGGCCCTGTGCACTCATATAGTTTACGCTTTTGCGACGTTGCAAGATCATAAATTAGCAGAAGCGAATAATAAGGATCCGGAAATGTACGAACGAGTTATTGAATTGAGAAATAAAAATCCGGAATTGAAGGTATATTTTCATTTTTTGATGTTTATTTAGAAAATTTCGAAAAAAAAAACTCACGACAATATTCAATTTTCAATTAAATCGCCAATATATCAAATAAATTTAAAAATTTCTCTTCATAGAAAATGAATTATTATGACGTTGTCGACATCTATCGGTTAAACGCGAAACAAATATCGATTTCGTCGAAGCGCCCCCTTTTATGATCTTAGTAATCGATATAACAGAATTTTATTTTTTATAACTATGTCGGTAATTTATTACAGGTATCTATTTTAGTAATCGATATAAAAGAATTTTATTTTGTTTAACTTTTTTGGTAACTTATTACAGGTACCTGTAATCGATATAAAAGAGTAATTTATGGAAAAATCTGTTTTTATAAATTTCAGAAAGAAAGAAACCAAAAAAAAATCACGACAATATTCAATTTTCAATTAAATCGCCAATATATCAAATAAATTTAAAAATTTCTCTTCAAAGAAAATGAATTATTATGACGTTGTCGACATCTATCGGTTAAACGCGAAACAAATATCGATTTCGTCGAAGCGCCCTCTTTTATGATCTTAGTAATCGATATAACAGAATTTTATTTTTTATAACTATGTCGGTAATTTATTACAGGTATCTATCTTAGTAATCGATATAACAAAATTTTATTTTGTTTGACTTTGTTGGTAACTTATTACAGGTACCTGTAATCGATATAAAAAAATAATTTATGGAAAAATCTGTTTTTATAAATTTCAGAAAGAAAGAAACCCAAAAAAAATCACGACAATATTCAATTTTCAATTAAATCGCCAATATATTAAATAAATTTAAAAATTTCTCTTCATAGAAAATGAATTATTATGACGTTGTCGACATCTATCGGTTAAACGCGAAACAAATATCGATTTCGTCAAAGCGCCGCCTTTTATGATACGGAATTTCGTAGAATTATGTCGGTAATTTATTACAGGTATCTATTTTAGTAATCGATATAAAAGAATTTTATTTTGTTTAACTTTTTTGGTAACTTATTACAGGTACCTGTAATCGATATAAAAGAGTAATTTTTGGAAAAATCTGTTTTTATAAATTTCAGAAAGAAAGAAACCCAAAAAAAATCACGATCAAAGTATTTTTTCAGTGTTTTTAATTATTTTATGTCGATTGAGAGAAAATTATTTTTTGTAATATACAACATGTCTTCGATATATCATATCAAGTTCGCGAAAATATTTTTTTATATATATATAAAATGTTGTTTTTTCGAAATGATGACTGTCTAGGTACTTTTGGCGATTGGCGGTTGGGCGTTTGGGTCGACGCCCTTTAAAGAATTAACGGGAAACGTATTTAGAATGAATCAATTCGTTTACGACGCAATCGAATTCCTTAGGGAATATAAATTTAATGGTTTGGATGTCGATTGGGAATATCCTAGAGGAGCAGACGATAGGATTGCCTACGCTAATTTATTGAAAGAGTTACGTGTAGCTTTCGAGGGTAAGTTTTCATTCCTTGATGAAATGAATCATTTTACCATTTGGTGGATATCGATGGTCTCATAAATACCCGAAAATGATCCTTTATAATTATATTTTTTCAAATCTCTGTTCATATTTTTCTAAAATCTGATGTTTTCTTTCACCTAATCTCAATTAACTTTACCTCTCTTAACCTTACATAACCTAAATCCGCCTAACCTCATTTAACCTAACCTAAATTCACCTAACCTCACTTGGCGTTACCTAATTTGATTTTATAACAAGGTTATTTACTTCTTTTTCGTATTTTCAACTCTTTATTTATTTTTTTTTTATTTCTCATACTTTTTTTTCTGAACTAAGTTAATAAATCTTTCGTTGATATTATTCATTTTTTTCTAACCTAACTTAACATTATTTTGTTTTTTCTTTCTTCTTTTCTACTTTATCTTCGACCTTAATTTTTCTCTCTTCTTTTTTATTTTCTACATTTCTACAATTCAACCTTACCCAAGTCAAGATATCTTTCTTCTTTTTTAAATTATTTTTTTGTGACTTAACCTTACAACTTTTCGAAATTTCTTTCTTCTTTTCCCAATTTTTCTCTAATAACTTTATTCTTTTTCAAAATATCTTCTTTTCTATTTTCTGCTCTTCTAATCTAACCTAATACTATTAGGAGATTCCTTTGTTTTTTCATTTATCTTCTTTTCTTGTAATCCATCTATCACTCTTCTTTTTTACATTGTTGTTTTCTAAAATAACCAATCTCTAATTAAATATTTTCTTCTTCGTTTTCACGTTTCTTTCTTTCAATCCAACTTTTTTTCTTCTTTTTTACGTTCTTCTCTTTTTTTAACCTAACTCTAATTGGAGATTTCTTTTTTTTTACGTTTTTTCCCTTGAACTATCTTCTTTTTTATAATCTTTTCTTTTAAACTAACTCAACTCTGATTACAAGTTTTTATGTTCTGCTCCTTTAAACTAACCTATTTGTGATTAAAGATTCCTTTCTTCTTTTTCACGTTCTTCTATTCTAAACTAACTAACCTCTAAGTAAATATTTTTTTCTTCTTTTTTTTTGAATTCTTCTCTTTTAATCTAATCCAATCCTAATTTAAAATCTTTTTCTACTTTTTTACGTTTTTTTTTTCTGTTAAACTTTCTTGTTTTTTTAAATTCTTCTTTTTCGGACTAACCTAAATCGAATTCAACATTTCTTCTTTTTTGACCTCCTCTTTCGAACTAACCTAATTCAAAACTTTTTCTATTTTTTTCTTTTTAACTTTTTTTTTTAAATTCTTCTCTTTTAAACTAACATAACTTTGATTCATATTTCTTTTCTTCTTTTTCACGCTCTTCTCTTTCGGACTAACCTAATTCTAATTCAAGATTTCTTCTTTTTTATGTTCTTCTCATTTGAGCTAACTAACCTTAATTTAAAATTTTTTTCTTCATTTACACCTTCTTCTTTTCCATACAACTTACTTTCTTCTTTTTTCAAATTCTTTTCTTTTAAACTAACCTAAATCTATAAGTTTCTTTCTTATTTTTTACGTTCAGCTCTTCTAAACTACACTAACCTCAAATTCAAGATTTTCTTCTTCTATTTTGCATTCTTTTCAATCAATCCAACTTTATTTCTACATTTTTACGTTCTTCTTTTTTAAACCTATCTAACCTTATTTCAAGATTTCACTTTTTTTAATATTCTTTCGTTCCGTTAGTGTCATAACCTCAAAATTTGTCCGACTCTAAACGTCGATCGCATCATTTCAATGATTTTCTTCTTCTATTTTACGTTCTCTTTTTTCGGAGTAACCCAACCTTAATTTGAAATTTCTTTTTTCTTGTTCTTTTCATTCAATCCAACTTTCTTTCTACTTTTTTATGTTCTTCTCTTTTTTCAACCTATCTAACCTTATTTCAAGATTTCTCTCTTCTTTTTTATATTCTTCCGTCCCGTTAGTGTCATAACCTCAAAGTTTTTCCGACTCTAAACGTCAATCGCATCATTTCAATGATTTTCTTCTTCTTTTTTACGTTCAGCTCTTCTAAACTACACTAACCTCAAATTCAAGATTTTCTTCTTCTATTTTGCATTCTTTTCAATCAATCCAACTTTCTTTCTACATTTTTACGTTCTTCTTTTTTAAACCTATCTAACCTTATTTCAAGATTTCTCTCTTCTTTTTTACATTTTTCCATTCCGTTAGTGTCATAACCTCAAAATTTGTCCGACTCTAAACGTCAATCGCATCATTTCAATGATATTCTTCTTCTTTTTTACGTTCAGCTCTTCTAAACTACACTAACCTCAAATTCAAGATTTTCTTCTTCTATTTTGCATTCTTTTCAATCAATCCAACTTTCTTTCTACATTTTTACGTTCTTCTTTTTTAAACCTATCTAACCTTATTTCAAGATTTCTCTCTTCTTTTTTACATTTTTCCATTCCGTTAGTGTCATAACCTCAAAATTTGTCCGACTCTAAACGTCAATCGCATCATTTCAATGATTTTCTTCTTCTTTTTTACGTTCAGCTCTTCTAAACTACACTAACCTCAAATTCAAGATTTTCTTCTTCTATTTTGCATTCTTTTCAATCAATCCAACTTTCTTTCTACATTTTTACGTTCTTCTTTTTTAAACCTATCTAACCTTATTTCAAGATTTCTCTCTTCTTTTTTATATTCTTCCGTTCCGTTAGTGTCATAACCTCAAAGTTTTTCCGACTCTAAACGTCAATCGCATCATTTCAATGCTGTCTTTAGAGTGTTAAAGGAACTCTGAGTCGACGGATATTTTTAGGAGAAGCAAAAAGTAGCGGCCAACCGAGATTGTTGCTCACCGCCGCCGTACCGGCATCATTCGAAGCGATCGCGGCTGGCTACGACGTCCCGGAAATATCCAAATATCTAGATTTCATCAACGTCATGACGTACGATTTTCACGGCCAATGGGAGAGAACGGTAGGGCACAACGCGCCGCTATTTCCATTAGAAAGCGCTTCCAAGTACCAGAAAAAATTGACAGTCGTGAGTATACGCGAATCGGCGGCGCAACTTCCGGATTTCTAATGAATTTCTTTGAAGGACTATTCGGCGAGGGAATGGGTGAAACAGGGAGCGCCGAAGGAGAAATTGATGATCGGCATGCCGACGTACGGGAGGAGCTTCGAATTGGTGAATGCGACGCAGTTCGATATAGGAGCGCCGGCGAGCGGGGGCGGTACCCCCGGGAAATACACTTCGGAAGCGGGTTTCATGAGCTACTACGAGATTTGCGACTTTTTGCACCAAGACAACGTCACCTTGGTTTGGGATAACGAGCAACAAGTACCGTTCGCATACAGGGAGAACCAGTGGGTCGGATTCGACGACGAGAGGAGTTTGAAAACTAAGGTATTATCATTCAAGCGGTGGATAATTTCAAATATCGGTTCGTTTCTTTTTTATTTTTTATTTTTTCGGTCGTTAGATGGCGTGGTTGAAGGAAGAAGGTTTCGGTGGTATCATGATTTGGTCTGTGGATATGGATGATTTTAGGGGAACGTGCGGGGGGGACAAGTTTCCTTTATTGAATGCTATGAGGCAGGAGCTCGAGGGGTATAAAGTTAAATTGGAATATAGCGGTCCGTACGAGACTGTAGTCGCTTCTGGACAGTATACGACCAAAAATCGTGAGTGTTATATATATATAAAAAAAAATTTTTTTTTATCTTTTTTTTTCAGTTTTGTATTTAATTTTTTTTTCCAAGTGTACGTTTTACCGATTTTTTTTTTAAATTTAGTGACGTTATACTAAAAACGATTTATTCTTATCATTGTGTCATGAAAAAGTTGATTTTTTTTTTGTTAAACACCCTGTATTTTATTATAGATTTTGGGAAATTGTTGCCGAAATTCGTAACGATTTCTACACCCAATATAATCAAAAAAGTATCGATAGTCTATTGTGGCAATAATTTTTTTAACAATGTGGAAATTTATAAAAATTATTTGGCTCATATCCAATTTTTTTCGCATCATTTTCGAGTGGATACCCTGTATAATTGATAAAAAAATCTAACATATTTGGAAATTTACAAAAATTTCTGTCTAGTTTATACTATTTTTTATCTAATTTCACTCAAATCACCCTGTATATTTGTAAAAATTATAATTTATCAATTATTTGACTTTTTCGCATTTATTTACGTCACTTTTTTTAAGTGAATTGCCCCGTATATTCGGAAAAATAACAATAATAATTTTTAACTAAAATTTTTTAACAAATTTTAAAATTTATAGGAATTTTCTATCTAATTTTTTTTATATTTTTAATTGAACCACCCCATATACTTAAAAAAATACCAATGGTACATTGTAGTCTTTGATTTTTAAGCCTTTGTCGAGATTCTCAGAAATTATTTCATATTTCATATAATTTTACAATATTTCTAGTTGAATCACCCTGTATGTTAGATCCATAGTATTAGAATTTGAATATTTTTCGACTTCTTTATGAAATTTTCAATTATCAGAATTTATTTTGTCAATTTATAGTTTTTTCCCGAAAATTTGTGGAATTTCTTGTCTAATTTATATTTTTTTTAAATATTTTCACTTTGAAAATGTGATTGTTTATTGTAGCCAAGTGTTTTTAAGCTTTTTTAGAGATTCTCAGAAATTATTTCATATTTCATATAATTTTACAATATTTCTAGTTGAATCACCCTGTATGTTAGATCCATAGTATTAGAATTTGAATATTTTTCGACTTCTTTATGAAATTTTCAATTATCAGAATTTATTTTGTCAATTTATAGTTTTTTCCCGAAAATTTGTGGAATTTCTTGTCTAATTTATATTTTTTTTAAATATTTTCACTTTGAAAATGTGATTGTTTATTGTAGCCAAGTGTTTTTAAGCTTTTTTAGAGATTCTCAGAAATTATTTCATATTTCATATAATTTTACAATATTTCTAGTTGAATCACCCTGTATGTTAGATCCATAGTATTAGAATTTGAATATTTTTCGACTTCTTTATGAAATTTTCAATTATCAGAATTTATTTTGTCAATTTATAGTTTTTTCCCGAAAATTTGTGGAATTTCTTGTCTAATTTATATTTTTTTTAAATATTTTCACTTTGAAAATGTGATTGTTTATTGTAGCCAAGTGTTTTTAAGCTTTTTTAGAGATTCTCAGAAATTATTTCATATTTCATATAATTTTACAATATTTCTAGTTGAATCACCCTGTATGTTAGATCCATAGTATTAGAATTTGAATATTTTTCGACTTCTTTATGAAATTTTCAATTATCAGAATTTATTTTGTCAATTTATAGTTTTTTCCCGAAAATTTGTGGAATTTCTTGTCTAATTTATATTTTTTCTAAATATTTTCACTTTGAAAATGTGATTGTTTATTGTAGCCAAGTGTTTTTAAGCTTTTTTAGAGATTTTCAGAAATTATTTCATATTTCATATAATTTTACAATCTTTCCAATTGAATCACCCCGTATCTTAGATCCATAGTATTAGAATTTGAATATTTTTCGACTTCTTTATGAAATTTTCAATTATCAGAATTTATTTTGTCAATTTATAGTTTTTTCCCGAAAATTTGTGGAATTTCTTGTCTAATTTATATTTTTTCTAAATATTTTCACTTTGAAAATGTGATTGTTTATTGTAGCCAAGTGTTTTTAAGCTTTTTTAGAGATTTTCAGAAATTATTTCATATTTCATATAATTTTACAATCTTTCCAATTGAATCACCCCGTATCTTAGATCCATAGTATTAGAATTTGAATATTTTTCGACTTCTTTATGAAATTTTCAATTATCAGAATTTATTTTGTCAATTTATAATTTTTTCCCGAAAATTTGTGGAATTTCTTGTCTAATTTATATTTTTTCTAAATATTTTCACTTTGAAAATGTGATTGTTTATTGTAGCCAAGTGTTTTTAAGCTTTTTTAGAGATTCTCAGAAATTATTTCATATTTCATATAATTTTACAATATTTCTAGTTGAATCACCCTGTATCACTGGTCTTTATTATTTCCAGCATTTTTTGTCCAAATTCTTACTAGTCATTTTGCTGATTTGTTATTTTTTATTTAAAATGTTCCAGTGAATTTATTTGTCTAATTTGTATATGTTTGTTAATATTTCAACTTGAATCACCCCGTATAATTTAAAAAAATATCAACCGCCCATTGTATTCTCTCAAATTTGCAGATATTAATTGACTATTTTACAATATTTTCAAGGTGATCACCCTGTATAATTTTTATTTCAATATTTACATAAATTTACAGAAATTGCTGCTTTATAATTTTCAAGTAGATCATCCTGTATTTTGTCTTTAAAGTTTGTTACTCCACTTTGCATTTTTCTATAAACCTCGTATCAACTTATAACGATAATTATGTACGAGGTCAATCTATTTATTAAAAAATCTTCAATATACTATTACACGATTTTTTTTCATAATTCGAGTCTATTTTAAGATTCTTTCTTTTTTAAAACTAATTTTCTATCAAAAAAGATCTAAAACCACGACGATCTATCAAAAAAAAAACATAAAATCATCTATAAATTTTCGTATTACCTAAATTCGAATTATACGCCCGATTTTCAGCTAACGAAGTGACTTGCGAAGAAGAAGAAGGCCACATAAGTTACCATCCGGACAAAGCCGATTGCAAGATGTACTACATGTGCGAAGGCGAACGGAAACACCATATGCCATGTCCGGCGAATCTAGTTTTCAATCCCGATCAGAACGTATGCGATTGGCCGGAAAACGTAGAAAGTTGTTCGCAGTTTACGCCGGCGCCGCCACCGAGCTAAACCGATCTCCGATCGGATCATTTTTATAGAGACTGTGGAACGCGTCCGTAGTTGCGTCACATTTTTGAGGTTAGGAATTTCGTTTAAAGTCGACGAATTTTCTTTTTCTAAATTATTGCAATACTTAGTATACTATGAATCTATAGTATCGATAGATGATGATTAAATAACTATTTTTTCGTAGTTTTATATATACATATTTCGTCTTCTTTTTTTTTTGGTTGAAAAAATATTTTTTTAATATAAAAATTGATGTTTCTCAAGATCTTTTTCTTATCTTTACCGTTATCTTCTATACTATCGTTTCTCTAATCGAAACTATATTTTTTTTCTTATTCTATATTTTTTTCTTCTTCTTTTACTTGATTGGTTAAAACGTTGATCAATGTTGCGTTGGAAAGGTGGCAACAATGCGGTGGTCGCGTTTAATTATTCTTCGATAATCGAAACTCAATTTGCGTTCAGGAAACGTTTCAATATCGCACTTGCTGGTTCGTGCCCGATTCGGAATCGATTTTTGATAGTGGAAACATCCATGAACTATAGTGTGCGGGAAATGACGTCATTAACATTCCAGAACGTTCGTAACCATCGAGAGGATAAGAAAGCGTTATCGGGGCATTTGTACACATAAAAAATCCTTCTAGACGATCTGCGCGCGAACGATTTGCTATTCCATTCATGGATAATCGATTATTTTGAGAATGGAAACGTTCATGGTCACCTATAGTGTGCAGGAAATGAAGTAATTGACGATCGAGAACAGTCAGGACATATGTACACATCGAAAATCCTTCTAGACGATCTGCGAGCGAACGATTTGCTGTTTCATTCATGAACAATCGATTATTTTGAGAATGGAAACGTTCGTGGTCACCTATAGTGTGCAAAAAATGAAGTAATTGACGATCGAGAACAATCAGGACATATGTACACATCGAAAATCCTTCTAGACGATCTGCGCGCGAACGATTTGCTGTTTCATTCATGAACAATCGATTATTTTGAGAATGGAAACGTTCGTGGTCACCTATAGTGTGCAGGAAATGAAGTAATTGACGATCGAGAACAATCAGGACATATGTACACATCGAAAATCCTTCTAGACGATCTGCGAGCGAACGATTTGCTATTCCATTCATGGATAATCGATTATTTTGAGAATGGAAACGTTCATGGTCACCTATAGTGTGCAGGAAATGAAGTAATTGACGATCGAGAACAGTCAGGACATATGTACACATCGAAAATCCTTCTAGACGATCTGCGAGCGAACGATTTGCTGTTTCATTCATGAACAATCGATTATTTTGAGAATGGAAACGTTCGTGGTCACCTATAGTGTGCAAAAAATGAAGTAATTGACGATCGAGAACAATCAGGACATATGTACACATCGAAAATCCTTCTAGACGATCTGCGAGCGAACGATTTGCTGTTTCATTCATGAACAATCGATTATTTTGAGAATGGAAACGTTCGTGGTCACCTATAGTGTGCAGGAAATGAAGTAATTGACGATCGAGAACAATCAGGACATATGTACACATCGAAAATCCTTCTAGACGATCTGCGCGCGAACGATTTGCTATTCCATTCATGGATAATCGATTATTTTGAGAATGGAAACGTTCGTGGTCACCTATAGTGTGCAAAAAATGAAGTAATTGACGATCGAGAACAATCACGACATATGTACACATCGAAAATCCTTCTAGACGATCTGCGAGCGAACGATTTGCTGTTTCATTCATGAACAATCGATTATGTTGAGAATGGAAACGTTCGTGGTCACCTATAGTGTGCAAAAAATGAAGTAATTGACGATCGAGAACAATCAGGACATATGTACACATCGAAAATCCTTCTAGACGATCTGCGAGCGAACGATTTGCTGTTTCATTCATGAACAATCGATTATTTTGAGAATGGAAACGTTCATGGTCACCTATAGTGTGCAGGAAATGAAGTAATTGACGATCGAGAACAGTCAGGACATATGTACACATCGAAAATCCTTCTAGACGATCTGCGAGCGAACGATTTGCTGTTTCATTCATGAACAATCGATTATTTTGAGAATGGAAACGTTCGTGGTCACCTATAGTGTGCAGGAAATGAAGTAATTGACGATCGAGAACAATCAGGACATATGTACACATCGAAAATCCTTCTAGACGATCTGCGCGCGAACGATTTGCTATTCCATTCATGGATAATCGATTATTGTGAGAATGGAAACGTTCTTGGTCACCTATAGTGTGCAGGAAATGAAGTAATTGTCGATCGAGAACAATCAGGACATATGTACACATCGAAAATCCTTCTAGACGATCTGCGAGCGAACGATTTGCTGTTTCATTCATGAACAATCGATTATTTTGAGAATGGAAACGTTCGTGGTCACCTATAGTGTGCAAAAAATGAAGTAATTGACGATCGAGAACAATCACGACATATGTACACATCGAAAATCCTTCTAGACGATCGGCGAGCGAACGATTTGCTGTTCCATTCATGGATAATCGATTATTTTGAGAATGGAAACGTTCGTGGTCACCTATAGTGTGCGAGAAATGAAGTAATTGACGATCGAGAACAATCAGGACATATGTACACATCGAAAATCCTTCTAGACGATCTGCGAGCGAACGATTTGCTGTTTCATTCATGAACAATCGATTATTTTGAGAATGGAAACGTTCGTGGTCACCTATAGTGTGCAGGAAATGAAGTAATTGACGATCGAGAACAATCAGGACATATGTACACATCGAAAATCCTTCTAGACGATCTGCGCGCGAACGATTTGCTGTTTCATTCATGAACAATCGATTATTTTGAGAATGGAAACGTTCGTGGTCACCTATAGTGTGCAAAAAATGAAGTAATTGACGATCGAGAACAATCAGGACATATGTACACATCGAAAATCCTTCTAGACGATCTGCGAGCGAACGATTTGCTGTTTCATTCATGAACAATCGATTATTTTGAGAATGGAAACGTTCGTGGTCACCTATAGTGTGCAGGAAATGAAGTAATTGACGATCGAGAACAATCAGGACATATGTACACATCGAAAATCCTTCTAGACGATCTGCGCGCGAACGATTTGCTATTCCATTCATGGATAATCGATTATTTTGAGAATGGAAACGTTCATGGTCACCTATAGTGTGCAGGAAATGAAGTAATTGACGATCGAGAACAATCAGGACATATGTACACATCGAAAATCCTTCTAGACGATCTGCGAGCGAACGATTTGCTGTTTCATTCATGAACAATCGATTATTTTGAGAATGGAAACGTTCGTGGTCACCTATAGTGTGCAGGAAATGAAGGAATTGACGATCGAGAACAATCAGGACATATGTACACATCGAAAATCCTTCTAGACGATCTGCGAGCGAACGATTTGCTGTTTCATTCATGAACAATCGATTATTTTGAGAATGGAAACGTTCGTGGTCACCTATAGTGTGCAGGAAATGAAGTAATTGACGATCGAGAACAATCAGGACATATGTACACATCGAAAATCCTTCTAGACGATCTGCGCGCGAACGATTTGCTGTTTCATTCATGAACAATCGATTATTTTGAGAATGGAAACGTTCGTGGTCACCTATAGTGTGCAGGAAATGAAGGAATTGACGATCGAGAACAATCAGGACATATGTACACATCGAAAATCCTTCTAGACGATCTGCGCGCGAACGATTTGCTGTTTCATTCATGAACAATCGATTATTTTGAGAATGGAAACGTTCGTGGTCACCTATAGTGTGCAGGAAATGAAGGAATTGACGATCGAGAACAATCAGGACATATGTACACATCGAAAATCCTTCTAGACGATCTGCGCGCGAACGATTTGCTGTTTCATTCATGAACAATCGATTATTTTGAGAATGGAAACGTTCGTGGTCACCTATAGTGTGCAGGAAATGAAGTAATTGACGATCGAGAACAATCAGGACATATGTACACATCGAAAATCCTTCTAGACGATCTGCGCGCGAACGATTTGCTGTTTCATTCATGAACAATCGATTATTTTGAGAATGGAAACGTTCGTGGTCACCTATAGTGTGCAGGAAATGAAGTAATTGACGATCGAGAACAATCAGGACATATGTACACATCGAAAATCCTTCTAGACGATCTGCGCGCGAACGATTTGCTGTTTCATTCATGAACAATCGATTATTTTGAGAATGGAAACGTTCGTGGTCACCTATAGTGTGCAAAAAATGAAGTAATTGACGATCGAGAACAATCAGGACATATGTACACATCGAAAATCCTTCTAGACGATCTGCGAGCGAACGATTTGCTGTTTCATTCATGAACAATCGATTATTTTGAGAATGGAAACGTTCGTGGTCACCTATAGTGTGCAGGAAATGAAGTAATTGACGATCGAGAACAATCAGGACATATGTACACATCGAAAATCCTTCTAGACGATCTGCGCGCGAACGATTTGCTATTCCATTCATGGATAATCGATTATTTTGAGAATGGAAACGTTCATGGTCACCTATAGTGTGCAGGAAATGAAGTAATTGACGATCGAGAACAATCAGGACATATGTACACATCGAAAATCCTTCTAGACGATCTGCGAGCGAACGATTTGCTGTTTCATTCATGAACAATCGATTATTTTGAGAATGGAAACGTTCGTGGTCACCTATAGTGTGCAAAAAATGAAGTAATTGACGATCGAGAACAATCACGACATATGTACACATCGAAAATCCTTCTAGACGATCTGCGAGCGAACGATTTGCTGTTTCATTCATGAACAATCGATTATGTTGAGAATGGAAACGTTCGTGGTCACCTATAGTGTGCAAAAAATGAAGTAATTGACGATCGAGAACAATCAGGACATATGTACACATCGAAAATCCTTCTAGACGATCTGCGAGCGAACGATTTGCTGTTTCATTCATGAACAATCGATTATTTTGAGAATGGAAACGTTCATGGTCACCTATAGTGTGCAGGAAATGAAGTAATTGACGATCGAGAACAGTCAGGACATATGTACACATCGAAAATCCTTCTAGACGATCTGCGAGCGAACGATTTGCTGTTTCATTCATGAACAATCGATTATTTTGAGAATGGAAACGTTCGTGGTCACCTATAGTGTGCAGGAAATGAAGTAATTGACGATCGAGAACAATCAGGACATATGTACACATCGAAAATCCTTCTAGACGATCTGCGCGCGAACGATTTGCTATTCCATTCATGGATAATCGATTATTGTGAGAATGGAAACGTTCTTGGTCACCTATAGTGTGCAGGAAATGAAGTAATTGTCGATCGAGAACAATCAGGACATATGTACACATCGAAAATCCTTCTAGACGATCTGCGAGCGAACGATTTGCTGTTTCATTCATGAACAATCGATTATTTTGAGAATGGAAACGTTCGTGGTCACCTATAGTGTGCAAAAAATGAAGTAATTGACGATCGAGAACAATCACGACATATGTACACATCGAAAATCCTTCTAGACGATCGGCGAGCGAACGATTTGCTGTTCCATTCATGGATAATCGATTATTTTGAGAATGGAAACGTTCGTGGTCACCTATAGTGTGCAGGAAATGAAGTAATTGACGATCGAGAACAATCAGGACATATGTACACATCGAAAATCCTTCTAGACGATCTGCGAGCGAACGATTTGCTGTTTCATTCATGAACAATCGATTATTTTGAGAATGGAAACGTTCGTGGTCACCTATAGTGTGCAGGAAATGAAGTAATTGACGATCGAGAACAATCAGGACATATGTACACATCGAAAATCCTTCTAGACGATCTGCGCGCGAACGATTTGCTGTTTCATT
Source organism: Diorhabda carinulata (assembly GCF_026250575.1). NCBI lineage: Eukaryota > Metazoa > Arthropoda > Insecta > Coleoptera > Chrysomelidae > Diorhabda > Diorhabda carinulata. The sequence goes on along the minus strand of NC_079464.1, from coordinate 3,898,078 downwards.
CATGAACAATCGATTATTTTGAGAATGGAAACGTTCGTGGTCACCTATAGTGTGCAAAAAATGAAGTAATTGACGATCGAGAACAATCAGGACATATGTACACATCGAAAATCCTTCTAGACGATCGGCGAGCGAACGATTTGCTGTTCCATTCATGGATAATCGATTATTTTGAGAATGGAAACGTTCGTGGTCACCTATAGTGTGCAGGAAATGAAGTAATTGACGATCGAGAACAATCAGGACATATGTACACATCGAAAATCCTTCTAGACGATCTGCGAGCGAACGATTTGCTGTTTCATTCATGAACAATCGATTATTTTGAGAATGGAAACGTTCGTGGTCACCTATAGTGTGCAGGAAATGAAGTAATTGACGATCGAGAACAATCAGGACATATGTACACATCGAAAATCCTTCTAGACGATCTGCGCGCGAACGATTTGCTATTCCATTCATGGATAATCGATTATTTTGAGAATGGAAACGTTCATGGTCACCTATAGTGTGCAGGAAATGAAGTAATTGACGATCGAGAACAATCAGGACATATGTACACATCGAAAATCCTTCTAGACGATCTGCGAGCGAACGATTTGCTGTTTCATTCATGAACAATCGATTATTTTGAGAATGGAAACGTTCGTGGTCACCTATAGTGTGCAGGAAATGAAGGAATTGACGATCGAGAACAATCAGGACATATGTACACATCGAAAATCCTTCTAGACGATCTGCGAGCGAACGATTTGCTGTTTCATTCATGAACAATCGATTATTTTGAGAATGGAAACGTTCGTGGTCACCTATAGTGTGCAGGAAATGAAGGAATTGACGATCGAGAACAATCAGGACATATGTACACATCGAAAATCCTTCTAGACGATCTGCGAGCGAACGATTTGCTGTTTCATTCATGAACAATCGATTATTTTGAGAATGGAAACGTTCGTGGTCACCTATAGTGTGCAGGAAATGAAGTAATTGACGATCGAGAACAATCAGGACATATGTACACATCGAAAATCCTTCTAGACGATCTGCGCGCGAACGATTTGCTGTTTCATTCATGAACAATCGATTATTTTGAGAATGGAAACGTTCGTGGTCACCTATAGTGTGCAGGAAATGAAGGAATTGACGATCGAGAACAATCAGGACATATGTACACATCGAAAATCCTTCTAGACGATCTGCGCGCGAACGATTTGCTGTTTCATTCATGAACAATCGATTATTTTGAGAATGGAAACGTTCGTGGTCACCTATAGTGTGCAGGAAATGAAGGAATTGACGATCGAGAACAATCAGGACATATGTACACATCGAAAATCCTTCTAGACGATCTGCGCGCGAACGATTTGCTGTTTCATTCATGAACAATCGATTATTTTGAGAATGGAAACGTTCGTGGTCACCTATAGTGTGCAGGAAATGAAGTAATTGACGATCGAGAACAATCAGGACATATGTACACATCGAAAATCCTTCTAGACGATCTGCGCGCGAACGATTTGCTATTTCATTCATGAACAATCGATTATTTTGAGAATGGAAACGTTCGTGGTCACCTATAGTGTGCAGGAAATGAAGGAATTGACGATCGAGAACAATCAGGAGATATGTACACATCGAAAATCCTTCTAGACGATCTGCGCGCGAACGATTTGCTGTTTCATTCATGAACAATCGATTATTTTGAGAATGGAAACGTTCGTGGTCACCTATAGTGTGCAGGAAATGAAGTAATTGACGATCGAGAACAATCAGGACATATGTACACATCGAAAATCCTTCTAGACGATCTGCGCGCGAACGATTTGCTGTTTCATTCATGAACAATCGATTATTTTGAGAATGGAAACGTTCGTGGTCACCTATAGTGTGCAGGAAATGAAGGAATTGACGATCGAGAACAATCAGGACATATGTACACATCGAAAATCCTTCTAGACGATCTGCGCGCGAACGATTTGCTGTTTCATTCATGAACAATCGATTATTTTGAGAATGGAAACGTTCGTGGTCACCTATAGTGTGCAGGAAATGAAGGAATTGACGATCGAGAACAATCAGGACATATGTACACATCGAAAATCCTTCTAGACGATCTGCGAGCGAACGATTTGCTGTTTCATTCATGAACAATCGATTATTTTGAGAATGGAAACGTTCGTGGTCACCTATAGTGTGCAGGAAATGAAGTAATTGACGATCGAGAACAATCAGGACATATGTACACATCGAAAATCCTTCTAGACGATCTGCGCGCGAACGATTTGCTGTTTCATTCATGAACAATCGATTATTTTGAGAATGGAAACGTTCGTGGTCACCTATAGTGTGCAGGAAATGAAGGAATTGACGATCGAGAACAATCAGGACATATGTACACATCGAAAATCCTTCTAGACGATCTGCGAGCGAACGATTTGCTGTTTCATTCATGAACAATCGATTATTTTGAGAATGGAAACGTTCGTGGTCACCTATAGTGTGCAGGAAATGAAGTAATTGACGATCGAGAACAATCAGGACATATGTACACATCGAAAATCCTTCTAGACGATCTGCGCGCGAACGATTTGCTGTTTCATTCATGAACAATCGATTATTTTGAGAATGGAAACGTTCGTGGTCACCTATAGTGTGCAGGAAATGAAGGAATTGACGATCGAGAACAATCAGGACATATGTACACATCGAAAATCCTTCTAGACGATCTGCGCGCGAACGATTTGCTGTTTCATTCATGAACAATCGATTATTTTGAGAATGGAAACGTTCGTGGTCACCTATAGTGTGCAGGAAATGAAGTAATTGACGATCGAGAACAATCAGGACATATGTACACATCGAAAATCCTTCTAGACGATCTGCGCGCGAACGATTTGCTATTCCATTCATGGATAATCGATTATTTTGAGAATGGAAACGTTCGTGGTCACCTATAGTGTGCAAAAAATGAAGTAATTGACGATCGAGAACAATCAGGACATATGTACACATCGAAAATCCTTCTAGACGATCTGCGAGCGAACGATTTGCTATTCCATTCATGGATAATCGATTATTTTGAGAATGGAAACGTTCATGGTCACCTATAGTGTGCAGGAAATGAAGTAATTGACGATCGAGAACAGTCAGGACATATGTACACATCGAAAATCCTTCTAGACGATCTGCGAGCGAACGATTTGCTGTTTCATTCATGAACAATCGATTATTTTGAGAATGGAAACGTTCGTGGTCACCTATAGTGTGCAAAAAATGAAGTAATTGACGATCGAGAACAATCAGGACATATGTACACATCGAAAATCCTTCTAGACGATCTGCGAGCGAACGATTTGCTGTTTCATTCATGAACAATCGATTATTTTGAAAATGGAAACGTTCGTGGTCACCTATAGTGTGCAGGAAATGAAGTAATTGACGATCGAGAACAATCAGGACATATGTACACATCGAAAATCCTTCTAGACGATCTGCGAGCGAACGATTTGCTATTCCATTCATGGATAATCGATTATTTTGAGAATGGAAACGTTCATGGTCACCTATAGTGTGCAGGAAATGAAGTAATTGACGATCGAGAACAGTCAGGACATATGTACACATCGAAAATCCTTCTAGACGATCTGCGAGCGAACGATTTGCTGTTTCATTCATGAACAATCGATTATTTTGAGAATGGAAACGTTCGTGGTCACCTATAGTGTGCAAAAAATGAAGTAATTGACGATCGAGAACAATCAGGACATATGTACACATCGAAAATCCTTCTAGACGATCTGCGAGCGAACGATTTGCTGTTTCATTCATGAACAATCGATTATTTTGAGAATGGAAACGTTCGTGGTCACCTATAGTGTGCAGGAAATGAAGTAATTGACGATCGAGAACAATCAGGACATATGTACACATCGAAAATCCTTCTAGACGATCTGCGCGCGAACGATTTGCTATTCCATTCATGGATAATCGATTATTTTGAGAATGGAAACGTTCATGGTCACCTATAGTGTGCAGGAAATGAAGTAATTGACGATCGAGAACAATCAGGACATATGTACACATCGAAAATCCTTCTAGACGATCTGCGAGCGAACGATTTGCTGTTTCATTCATGAACAATCGATTATTTTGAGAATGGAAACGTTCGTGGTCACCTATAGTGTGCAAAAAATGAAGTAATTGACGATCGAGAACAATCACGACATATGTACACATCGAAAATCCTTCTAGACGATCTGCGAGCGAACGATTTGCTGTTTCATTCATGAACAATCGATTATTTTGAGAATGGAAACGTTCGTGGTCACCTATAGTGTGCAAAAAATGAAGTAATTGACGATCGAGAACAATCAGGACATATGTACACATCGAAAATCCTTCTAGACGATCTGCGAGCGAACGATTTGCTGTTTCATTCATGAACAATCGATTATTTTGAGAATGGAAACGTTCATGGTCACCTATAGTGTGCAGGAAATGAAGTAATTGACGATCGAGAACAGTCAGGACATATGTACACATCGAAAATCCTTCTAGACGATCTGCGAGCGAACGATTTGCTGTTTCATTCATGAACAATCGATTATTTTGAGAATGGAAACGTTCGTGGTCACCTATAGTGTGCAGGAAATGAAGTAATTGACGATCGAGAACAATCAGGACATATGTACACATCGAAAATCCTTCTAGACGATCTGCGCGCGAACGATTTGCTATTCCATTCATGGATAATCGATTATTGTGAGAATGGAAACGTTCTTGGTCACCTATAGTGTGCAGGAAATGAAGTAATTGTCGATCGAGAACAATCAGGACATATGTACACATCGAAAATCCTTCTAGACGATCTGCGAGCGAACGATTTGCTGTTTCATTCATGAACAATCGATTATTTTGAGAATGGAAACGTTCGTGGTCACCTATAGTGTGCAAAAAATGAAGTAATTGACGATCGAGAACAATCACGACATATGTACACATCGAAAATCCTTCTAGACGATCGGCGAGCGAACGATTTGCTGTTCCATTCATGGATAATCGATTATTTTGAGAATGGAAACGTTCGTGGTCACCTATAGTGTGCAGGAAATGAAGTAATTGACGATCGAGAACAATCAGGACATATGTACACATCGAAAATCCTTCTAGACGATCTGCGAGCGAACGATTTGCTGTTTCATTCATGAACAATCGATTATTTTGAGAATGGAAACGTTCGTGGTCACCTATAGTGTGCAGGAAATGAAGTAATTGACGATCGAGAACAATCAGGACATATGTACACATCGAAAATCCTTCTAGACGATCTGCGCGCGAACGATTTGCTATTCCATTCATGGATAATCGATTATTTTGAGAATGGAAACGTTCATGGTCACCTATAGTGTGCAGGAAATGAAGTAATTGACGATCGAGAACAATCAGGACATATGTACACATCGAAAATCCTTCTAGACGATCTGCGAGCGAACGATTTGCTGTTTCATTCATGAACAATCGATTATTTTGAGAATGGAAACGTTCGTGGTCACCTATAGTGTGCAGGAAATGAAGGAATTGACGATCGAGAACAATCAGGACATATGTACACATCGAAAATCCTTCTAGACGATCTGCGAGCGAACGATTTGCTGTTTCATTCATGAACAATCGATTATTTTGAGAATGGAAACGTTCGTGGTCACCTATAGTGTGCAGGAAATGAAGGAATTGACGATCGAGAACAATCAGGACATATGTACACATCGAAAATCCTTCTAGACGATCTGCGAGCGAACGATTTGCTGTTTCATTCATGAACAATCGATTATTTTGAGAATGGAAACGTTCGTGGTCACCTATAGTGTGCAGGAAATGAAGTAATTGACGATCGAGAACAATCAGGACATATGTACACATCGAAAATCCTTCTAGACGATCTGCGCGCGAACGATTTGCTGTTTCATTCATGAACAATCGATTATTTTGAGAATGGAAACGTTCGTGGTCACCTATAGTGTGCAGGAAATGAAGGAATTGACGATCGAGAACAATCAGGACATATGTACACATCGAAAATCCTTCTAGACGATCTGCGCGCGAACGATTTGCTGTTTCATTCATGAACAATCGATTATTTTGAGAATGGAAACGTTCGTGGTCACCTATAGTGTGCAGGAAATGAAGGAATTGACGATCGAGAACAATCAGGACATATGTACACATCGAAAATCCTTCTAGACGATCTGCGCGCGAACGATTTGCTGTTTCATTCATGAACAATCGATTATTTTGAGAATGGAAACGTTCGTGGTCACCTATAGTGTGCAGGAAATGAAGTAATTGACGATCGAGAACAATCAGGACATATGTACACATCGAAAATCCTTCTAGACGATCTGCGCGCGAACGATTTGCTGTTTCATTCATGAACAATCGATTATTTTGAGAATGGAAACGTTCGTGGTCACCTATAGTGTGCAGGAAATGAAGGAATTGACGATCGAGAACAATCAGGACATATGTACACATCGAAAATCCTTCTAGACGATCTGCGCGCGAACGATTTGCTGTTTCATTCATGAACAATCGATTATTTTGAGAATGGAAACGTTCGTGGTCACCTATAGTGTGCAGGAAATGAAGGAATTGACGATCGAGAACAATCAGGACATATGTACACATCGAAAATCCTTCTAGACGATCTGCGCGCGAACGATTTGCTGTTTCATTCATGAACAATCGATTATTTTGAGAATGGAAACGTTCGTGGTCACCTATAGTGTGCAGGAAATGAAGGAATTGACGATCGAGAACAATCAGGACATATGTACACATCGAAAATCCTTCTAGACGATCTGCGAGCGAACGATTTGCTGTTTCATTCATGAACAATCGATTATTTTGAGAATGGAAACGTTCGTGGTCACCTATAGTGTGCAGGAAATGAAGTAATTGACGATCGAGAACAATCAGGACATATGTACACATCGAAAATCCTTCTAGACGATCTGCGCGCGAACGATTTGCTGTTTCATTCATGAACAATCGATTATTTTGAGAATGGAAACGTTCGTGGTCACCTATAGTGTGCAGGAAATGAAGGAATTGACGATCGAGAACAATCAGGACATATGTACACATCGAAAATCCTTCTAGACGATCTGCGAGCGAACGATTTGCTGTTTCATTCATGAACAATCGATTATTTTGAGAATGGAAACGTTTGTGGTCACCTATAGTGTGCAGGAAATGACGTAAACATTTAAAATGGCTGCTACAATCGATCTTACTACCTGTTCCAAAATTTGATTCATAAAAATTGAAGGATACAGTACTGCTGATATTAATCGCTGAAGGAATACAGTGTACGTTGTATACTGTTGACAATCTTCAATTTTTACTTAAACAAATTCTCAATATTGTACTTACAAATCAAAGGGGGTAATCGGAGCCCCGCAAACCCCAAACAACGTTTGCATATAAGACGTGGGCATTATTACGTTATTATCACTTCTGGACGTTATTTTGGCATAATGGAGGAATTTTTATTAACCAAACTAGAAGAAATTGATGTATGGGAAACCTTGTATCGAAAAGAAGGTGCTATAGCTCAAAAAGATAATGAATTTCTCTCGAAACATTTCTTTGAACGACTCATCTCTCTTTAGTAGCCAACGAATTGGCCGGACTTGGTTCCATGTGATTTTTTCTTATATAGGCACAATGTGCTAGTTTTTTTGGATGAATTTGTTCAAATTTTCACTGAAATTTGCATTTTTTAAATGTATTTTTTTTAATGGTAAAAAAATTTAGTAAGTTATTGTGATTTCCAACGAGGTACACAGAAAAAAATAGGAAAATTGCAAATAAGATTCGAATCTTTGAATTATATTAAATTTTGGAGGTATATTATGAACTAAAAATCGAAGTAAAATCACAAAAATTGTAAAAAGTATAAAAATAGTTGATACAAATTATTACAACGTCATCACCCGGACTAATAAAATTCCATAAATTTGCACGTTAAATGTATTGTTCGGATTTTTATCGTCAGATGGAGTGAGCAATCGAATACGTTATAAAATGTAAAATTTTATTAACTTCATACTTCGATCGCGAGGTTGTCACTTGAACGCTTCACTAAAACCAGCAACTTTATTTTTGTTTGAAATACGTATTTTTTAAAAAAAAATTCACTAAATAATTTTATTAAGATAGTGCAACGTTGCCATATATCATACAGAAATTGAAGGAAAAAACGTGAAAAAATAAGCTGAGTGAAATAATTTCATGAATATTTATGATAACCTCAAATATCTGTCTTTAATTTTGATTAAATATTTTATTTAACTTATTCAACAATTTTTTTATTAATTAATTTCTTCTTTTACTATTCCCTTTCTTACTTTTCTATATTGATTTTCCAAAAATTTTCTTTTGAAATGTATAGAATGAGTAAATATATATATGACGTATTTGTATAATATATTTATAGTTTTTTTTGTAAATAGTTGAATAAATAATAAATTTTTGTCGTTATTTTATTCGATCCTTTCCATTTTCCCATCAATCACAATTTTCCATTTGTTCAAAATCATGTTTTTAACTACGCAACACCCTATATATTATCAACTTTATAAATGCATATTTAAAATATTCCTAACTGGACCACCCTGTATATTGACGTAAGGAATGTTCACGTGATTTAAATATTCCGGTTAAGTGCTTGCTGATGTTGAAAGAAGTATACGTCAAATTTAGTATAAAATATATGGGATTTAATCAATATTTAGCTGTTTCTTTATCCTATCTAGAAGCTACAAGTTATGGTCATTCGTAAAAGTAAATTTTAGATATGTCACAGTTTGGATGAATAAATCAACAGCGCCATCTTCACGTTCAACTGTAAAGTCATGAAACCGAATCGCGGGTAACTTTGGAGCAGCGAGTGTAGAGATGGGAATTTATACTTGCACCTCGGCCAGTTACGAAATAACCGGCTTTGAAAAGTATTTTCATGGAATATCATCAAAAATACCAGAAAAAAACTATAATGTATATAAAATAAATAAATTGACAGTAGAAAATTTGAAAAAATCTCGCGGGATATTTAAGAAATCCGAAAATTTATTCAATATTCTAAAATTAAATGAAAAAAATCGAAAAATAAATCAATAAATTGTACTAAAATATAACACAAAATTCAAAATATCTAAAAATGTGCTAAAATAAAGGGAGAGAAAAAGGGATATCTTAAAAATTCCGAAGAACATTAGAAAAATACGATAAAATAGGAAAATCCAATGAAATAATTGATAAAAAATTGAAAATTTGCATAAAAGAGGAGAATTCGAAAAAATTTGGTGGAACCCAGAGGAAATTTGAAAAAATTAGAATAATAATTCGAAAAATTTGAAGAAAAAAAGAATTGGACAATTCTAAACAATCACAAGGAAGGGGGGAAATTTTGGAAAATTCCAATAAATAATTCAGATATTCTAGGAAAATTGAAAAATTTCATTTAAACAATCAATACATTTGAAGAATTTGGAAAAAGGGAGAAAATACGAAAAAATTTCGAAGAACGGAAGTAAATTTAAAAAATTCGAATGAATAATTTGGAAATTCTAGAAAAAATTGGAAAATTACATTAAAAAAATTAACACAATTTGAGGAATTTGTGAAAAAGGGGGAATTCGAATTCAAGACACGCGAAAACTAGAAAAAATTCAATTGAGCAATTTACAAAAATCGAAAATTTTGGGAAAAGGCGGAGGATTCGAAATAATTTCAAGGAAGAAGAAAAAAAATTGAGGAATTATTTATATAAAACGAATTGATAAAGAAAACTCAAAACTAGTTTTTTTATCAAATTCTTCAAACTTTTTTTCGCCAATATCATGATATAAATAAATTCAGTATCTTAAAAACAATTCTTAAACAAAAATATTTTATTATGCATCCCTTTAATAAAAGCATAAGCATTACGGCGAAATTTTCCTATTTATAAAAATATTTGATCATATTTTAGACATCAACAAGAAATTCTGAGAGAATTGCTAGACTTTGACTACAATAAATTTTGTTAAAATTGTTCCAACTTATTTATATCTCAAGAGGTACAACTAGAAACTCCCACCTCTATACAAATTCAATCTTCCGAAAGATAACTAGAGGGCGTTGACTTCACACACAATTTGAAAGGTCACTTAAAGAACATTTCAAACGATTTAATGTACGTTGAAACATTTAAACGTTTAAAAAATCTGTATAATTGATTTTTTCGGTAAAATTAACCTATATCCAATGACAATACCACTTACAAACACGAATACTGTTGTTTTTGTTTTTTTTTCTATACTATCTGTGTTATTTTATTTCAACGTTATTATTTTTTGGGAAATAAAGTACAACTGGGTGCTATTTATCTTTTTAAAATGGACATTATTCCAAGAAAGGCACTTAGTTGTTGAAAAAACAAAACACCGCTTTCGAAACGAATCAGGATGAATGCAAATAAGACAAAAATGCGGTTCAGACAAGTTCATTAAGATGTATGCCTACCTTTCTTTAGCATAATATATAGTCGTAGATATTGTACAGAATTTAAAGCAAATTTGGAAAAGAAATATCGAAAAAGTTCATTGTAAATATTTTTGTTCTGTTCGAGTTCTACTTTAAAATATTTTTATTCGTTTGTTGACAAGATAAAGTGAGGTTAACTTAACTAGTCCAAAAATAATTTTAATGTTTCCAGTAGTTAGGCAATCTAAGAAAACGGCTGATTTACGTCAAACTGTCTACCGTGGGGTAAACAATTGAGTTTGCGGAAGGAAATTTTGCACTTGTTTTAGTAGCAACTCTTTAAGAAGCAATAAAACTGGGAATAATAAGGTCTAAAATCGAACAAACAAAAATCACAAACCATACAAAAATATAGTGCGAAAGCTTTTGTTTCCCCCACGGCAGATATTTTGACAATTTGTTATATTGCTCTAATCATAACCTAATTCTTCTTTTTTTATTCGAGTGATATTGTAATTGAATTGTTTTTCTTCTACAATTTTTTCAAAATATTTCTATAAAAGGTGGATACATATTTTTTTATCGGAAATATAAATCAAATTTTCGATTTCGACTGACCTTGCTATATGTCTATGATTATATCAATAATTCATTTACTTAAAAAAAGGTTAAATATGTGCATAGAATGCATATAATTAGAATAATAAAATGTATGTCATGGTTTTAATTATAAAATAATTTTTATTTATACAATTTTCCGGTATAATTTCGAAAAGGTGATAAGATTATTGGTAAATTTGTGAAACTACATTTTTTATAATACAGGAACTTTTATTTCCACGTAGATAACAAATCAAATACATTATATACAGGGTACATGAAAGAATTTTTGGAATTGTGGAGGAAATTAGAGAAATTGGATGAAAATTAGGAAATTCAACTGGAAAAGTTTGAAAATTTGGAAAAGTTTGAAAATTTGGAAAAGTTTGAAAATTTGGAAAAATTACAAAATTTGAAGAATTGCGAGGAGTATTGAGAAAATAATTCAATAAATTTGAAAAAATGAGAAAATTTGAAAAACAAGGAAAATTGGGAATAAATTCAAGAAACTTCGTAAAAAATTGGAAAAAATAAAAAAACTGGGAAAATAGCAAATAACTGGAAAGAGTTTTAGATTAAAAAAAAATCAAAATAATCCGACAATATTTAAATAAAATAGAAAAAAAAAGAAAACTAAAATGCCACTAAAATAGTTATTAAAATACTGAAAATTACGGAAAGAAGGGGAAAATTCTAAGAAATTTTAAAAAAACTACAAAAATACAAAGAAATTGAAAAAAAAATTAGAAAAAGAATTTACAGAACTAGATGAAATTCGGGATATTTCAAAATGCCTTTTTGAAACTGGAAGCAAAAACAAGAAAAATTCGTATAAACTTTGGAAAATTTGATGAAAAATTTGAAAAGAATTCAAAAATTTGGAAAAATGGTTAATAATACCGATAAATTTCAAATTTTAAAAAATAAAATCAGACAAATTTTCAAAATAATGCAATAAATTCGAAAACAAACTGGGAAAATTCTCCAAAAACTCCACAAAAATATCCAAACAAATCAAAAATTGTAGAAAATGGGAGAATTCGAGAAAATTTGAAGAAACCACCGAAAAATTTTATAAAATTTTGAGAAATTCGAAAAAACACGTGAAAATCTCGAAAAAATGCAAGAAACTTGAAAATTTGTAAATTGGAATTAATGAAATTGCATTTAAAATCAACAAAATTTTCGTTTAAATCCAAAGAAATCGAAAAAATATTAAATAACTCAAATAAATCTAAAAAGTCTACGAGAAACTCCTGAAAAACTACTGAAATTAAAAAAAATTTTTCGATAAATAGAAAAATCTGATGAAAATAATTCCGAATACATCCGGAAAACTTGTAAAAAATTCCAAAATTCCGATAAAACAAACTATAATACGAAAAAAACTTGATGAAACTACGAAAATTCGTGAAAAAAATTGAAAAAAATAGTTTGATTTATACTTGCACGTACTTTCGGAACGAACTATACAAATGTCCGCTTATGTAACAGGGCCGGATTTGAACATAAAGAGTTGTTGGGTATTCAATTTTTAATTTTGAAGACCAAATAAAATTCATCAATATTGTCCGCACTCGATTTTCACAACTGGACACAATATTTCAACATAAAAAAAAACTCCTGTGAAATTTCAATGTTAGGTCACCCCTAATTGAACCCCCAGAATGATTCGATCGCCTATTTAAAATAACTTAATACCGTTAACACTCAGTGTAACGAATTTAGAATTTTTAATTCATTTTTTTCGCAATTTTCGCCCTACACCTCCCACCAACTTGGGTATAAAGATAAATTGACCCCAATCGTCATATTTCGTGCTCCCCAATACGTCCCTGTTCATAAGCTAGACATCCTGTATATATTATATAAATTAATCATTATAAATATAGAAATACCATTTTTTTTTAATTACAGTTATTAAAATTCTTTGTTTGTTTAATAAATTTATCTATTCCCCCTCTCCCCGGATGGAAATTGCGTGATTTAAAGGCCTTTAAGCGCGATGTTTCGCATGCCTCGTCGAACCGAGAAGACGCGGTAGTCGGTTGTGTTCATTTTATCGTAAACGCACGGCATCCGTCGTTGGTTTTTATTATTCGTACGGTGAAGTTCGAACTTCTAATAATGTGATTTTCAAGTGGTGTTTTTTATGGGATAACATTTCTACGACAAGAAATAACCATGACACTCGGACAACTCAAGAAGAAAAAGTAGGTTTCGTTAACGTTTTTTTTTTATATAAAAGTTTTTGTCAAAATGCACATTTAGAACTAAATAAAAATAAAATAGGTCTGTCAAGGTGGAAAAATACCGTTTTTCGACGTGAAATTCTCAGAATTTGACGTGAAATATTTTCCAAAATAATGGGGTGGCCCGCTAATTTCGATATCACGATAGGGGGACTAATTATATAGAAAAAGAAAACCGCGGGGATCGTTAGCGTCTGGGGTAAAACAGGGAATAGCCATTTCTTTTCATCAAATCATTTCGGACCGATAAACATACGTTTAAATTGTTTTTCCTCGTATTGTCGGCAATTTTTTTTGTAATAACGACATAACGCCCGCTATCTTGATAATCAAATTGGCGGGTCACCCCATTATTTTGGAAAATATTTCACGTCAAATTCTGGGTATTATCACGGCAAAAAAACGACATGAGCTTGTCAAAATTTATTTTATTATGAGCTAGTTTGACAAAATTAAATAAAATTAAGAGAATGTTATAGTCTATTTTTATTAATGAGAGATTAATAAAATTATGGAATATTCGTAACCCATTTTTTTGAACAGAATTTTCCCTAATTTTTATATTGCATTTCCTATTTTTTTGGATTCTCCGCTTTTTTCATCAAATTTCTTCGAATCTTTCGAATTTTCCTGATTTTTTCCAATTTAAACCAATTTCCTTTTTGATTTTGAAAGTTTTTTTGGATTCTCCGCTTTTTTCATCAAATTTCTTCGAATCTTTCGAATTTTCCTGATTTTTTCCAATTTAAACCAATTTCCTTTTTGATTTTGAAAGTTTTTTTGGATTCTCCGCTTTTTTCATCAAATTTCTTCGAATCTTTCGAATTTTCCTGATTTTTTCCAATTTAAACCAATTTCCTTTTTGATTTTGAAAGTTTTTTTGGATTCTCCGCTTTTTTCATCAAATTTCTTCGAATCTTTCGAATTTTCCTGATTTTTTCCAATTTAAACCAATTTCCTTTTTGATTTTGAAAGTTTTTTTGGATTCTCCGCTTTTTTCATCAAATTTCTTCGAATCTTTCGAATTTTCCTGATTTTTTCCAATTTAAACCAATTTCCTTTTTGATTTTGAAAGTTTTTTTGGATTCTCCGCTTTTTTCATCAAATTTCTTCGAATCTTTCGAATTTTCTTGATTTTTTCCAATTTAAACCAATTTCCTTTTTGATTTTGAAAGTTTTTTTGGATTCTCCGCTTTTTTCATCAAATTTCTTCGAATCTTTCGAATTTTCCTGATTTTTTCCAATTTAAACCAATTTCCTTTTTGATTTTGAAAGTTTTTTTGGATTCTCCGCTTTTTTCATCAAATTTCTTCGAATCTTTCGAATTTTCCTGATTTTTTCCAATTTAAACCAATTTCCTTTTTGATTTTGAAAGTTTTTTTGGATTCTCTGTTTTTTTCATCAAATTTCTTCGAATCTTTCGAATTTTCCTGATTTTTTCCAATTTAAACCAATTTCCTTTTTGATTTTGAAAGTTTTTTTGGATTCTCCGCTTTTTTCATCAAATTTCTTCGAATCTTTCGAATTTTCCTGATTTTTTCCAATTTAAACCAATTTCCTTTTTGATTTTGAAAGTTTTTTTGGATTCTCCGCTTTTTTCATCAAATTTCTTCGAATCTTTCGAATTTTCCTGATTTTTTCCAATTTAAACCAATTTCCTTTTTGATTTTGAAAGTTTTTTTGGATTCTCCGCTTTTTTCATCAAATTTCTTCGAATCTTTCGAATTTTCCTGATTTTTTCCAATTTAAACCAATTTCCTTTTTGATTTTGAAAGTTTTTTTGGATTCTCTGTTTTTTTCATCAAATTTCTTCGAATCTTTCGAATTTTCCTGATTTTTTCCAATTTAAACCAATTTCCTTTTTGATTTTGAAAGTTTTTTTGGATTCTCCGCTTTTTTCATCAAATTTCTTCGAATCTTTCGAATTTTCCTGATTTTTTCCAATTTAAACCAATTTCCTTTTTGATTTTGAAAGTTTTTTTGGATTCTCCGCTTTTTTCATCAAATTTCTTCGAATCTTTCGAATTTTCCTGATTTTTTCCAATTTAAACCAATTTCCTTTTTGATTTTGAAAGTTTTTTTGGATTCTCCGCTTTTTTCATCAAATTTCTTCGAATCTTTCGAATTTTCCTGATTTTTTCCAATTTAAACCAATTTCCTTTTTGATTTTGAAAGTTTTTTTGGATTCTCCGCTTTTTTCATCAAATTTCTTCGAATCTTTCGAATTTTCCTGATTTTTTCCAATTTAAACCAATTTCCTTTTTGATTTTGAAAGTTTTTTTGGATTCTCCGCTTTTTTCATCAAATTTCTTCGAATCTTTCGAATTTTCCTGATTTTTTCCAATTTAAACCAATTTCCTTTTTGATTTTGAAAGTTTTTTTGGATTCTCTGTTTTTTTCATCAAATTTCTTCGAATCTTTCGAATTTTCCTGATTTTTTCCAATTTAAACCAATTTCCTTTTTGATTTTGAAAGTTTTTTTGGATTCTCCGCTTTTTTCATCAAATTTCTTCGAATCTTTCGAATTTTCCTGATTTTTTCCAATTTAAACCAATTTCCTTTTTGATTTTGAAAGTTTTTTTGGATTCTCCACTTTTTTCATCAAATTTCTTCGAATCTTTCGAATTTTCCTGATTTTTTCCAATTTAAACCAATTTCCTTTTTGATTTTGAAAGTTTTTTTGGATTCTCTGCTTTTTTCATCAAATTTCTTCGAATCTTTCGAATTTTCCTGATTTTTTCCAATTTAAACCAATTTCCTTTTTGATTTTGAAAGTTTTTTTGGATTCTCTGCTTTTTTCATCAAATTTCTTCGAATCTTTCGAATTTTCCTGATTTTTTCCAATTTAAACCAATTTCCTTTTTGATTTTGAAAGTTTTTTTGGATTCTCTGCTTTTTTCATCAAATTTCTTCGAATCTTTCGAATTTTCCTGATTTTTTCCAATTTAAACCAATTTCCTTTTTGATTTTGAAAGTTTTTTTGGATTCTCTGCTTTTTTCATCAAATTTCTTCGAATCTTTCGAATTTTCCTGATTTTTTCCAATTTAAACCAATTTCCTTTTTGATTTTGAAAGTTTTTTTGGATTCTCATGTTTTTCGAGTTTATCAATCTTTTAGTGGATTTTCATAATTTTCAGCATCCTTCCTTGAGCTTTTTTGAATTTTCCCACTAACTTTCTTCAAATTTTTCCTAGTTATTTATCAATTTCTTAAAATCCAACGAATTCCTTGAAGTTTTTTCGAATTTCCCTACTTTTTTCCTAAAATTTCCTATTTCTTTCGATATCAGTAAAGTTTTTTGAAGATCTTTAGAATTTTCTGAATTGTTTCAATAGAATTTTTCTAATCTTTTCCAATTTAAATCAATTTCCTTTGGATTTCCCGCTTTTTTCATTCTTTCGGATTTTCCCAATTTTTTTAAATCGAATTTTCCTATTTTCTTTCAAGTTAAATCAATATTTTCGAGAAATCTCCAATTTCCTTTTTGATTCTCAAATATTTTTCATATTTTTCGTTTTTTCATCAAATTTCTCCAATTGTTTTAAATTTTTTCATTTTTTTATATCGAATTTTCGCAATTTTTTCCAATTTAGATCAATATCTTGGAGAAATCTCCAATTTCCTTTTTGATTCTCAAATATTTTTCATATTTTTCGTTTTTTCATCAAATTTCTCCAATTGTTTTAAATTTTTTCATTTTTTTATATCGAATTTTCGCAATTTTTTCCAATTTAGATCAATATCTTGGAGAAATCTCCAATTTCCTTTTTGATTCTCAAATATTTTTCATATTTTTCGTTTTTTCATCAAATTTCTCCAATTGTTTTAAATTTTTTCATTTTTTTATATCGAATTTTCGCAATTTTTTCCAATTTAGATCAATATTTTCGAGAAATCTCCAATTTCCTTTTTGATTCTCAAATATTTTTCATATTTTTCGTTTTTTCATCAAATTTCTCCAATTGTTTTAAATTTTTTCATTTTTTTATATCGAATTTTCGCAATTTTTTCCAATTTAGATCAATATCTTGGAGAAATCTCCAATTTCCTTTTTGATTCTCAAATATTTTTCATATTTTTCGTTTTTTCATCAAATTTCTCCAATTGTTTTAAATTTTTTCATTTTTTTATATCGAATTTTCGCAATTTTTTCCAATTTAGATCAATATCTTGGAGAAATCTCCAATTTCCTTTTTGATTCTCAAATATTTTTCATATTTTTCGTTTTTTCATCACGTTTCTTTAATTCTTTCAAATTTCATGTTTTTTTAATCGTATTTTCCCAATTTTCTCTAATTTATCCCAATACTTTTGGAATATTTCCAATTTTGTTTTTACCTTTCAAAGTTCTTTAGATTTCCCGCTTTTTCATCACATTTCTCTTATTCCTCCGAATTTTCCGAATTATTTTAAACAAAATTTCCTCATTTTTCCCAGTGTACCAAATTCATTTCGAAATATTTCCTTCATAATTCTCAATACAATCACCAATTGGACAAATATACAGTATGTCCTATATAAATACAGGGTTTTATTCTTTTCTAATCGACTGTGTAATTCTGAATAATGAAAAATTAATTTATTTAAACAAAACACAGTTACAATAATAAAAATGAAAACGTGAATACACGCGACGTGATTTAATCGAAATCAAGAGCAAAACATTCAAAGAGAAATTAATTTTTTTCGATTCGATCCAAAGTAGATGTGAGTTTTCAAAGGATTTTCTCCGTGTCAGGTAATCGGTGCCAACTGCCAGTTTTTTTTCTTCTTCTTTTGTTTCGCTTAACGATCTGTCCTAGATAATCTTATTTCATTTCTAATGTCATTAGTTGTATTCGTTTTGATTTTCTATCCGCGTGTTATTATTATAATGTTTATTTCTGTTATTTATCTTAGTTTTAGTAAAAGTGAAAATAATCGCTTTGGCGTTAAATTGAGGTTGATATTGATATGAAATCTTCATTTTGTTCGATTTAATAATCTGAATAATGGATACGCGCAGCGATCTGATTTATCGATTTACAAGTATTATATCTATGTATAAACAATAATTAATTAACTTTCTATTAATTAATATGAACAAGTTATTTGTCGAAAGCTGAAATCTCGGTCCTGTGCCTGGTGTAGCTTCGACCAAGGTATGAAGACAAATCGTGATGTCCTCGGCTTCGACTCGAGAATCGTGATGCGCAGGGTGTAATGTGGTGGTGTAATTTACTAATTTGACTAGTAGAGCATTAGTTTTATCTGAATTGAGTTAGATGTATGTTGATTTAGGGTTATAACGTGAGGCTCGATTCATTATTCCAAATGTTGTACCGTTCGCAAGCATGATTTTTTTCATGATTTTTTCCATATTATTTCCGAATTGATTGATGTTTCAAGTAATTTTTTAAATTTTTCACCCATTTCCCAAATTTCTCAAATTTTTTCATATTTTACAAATTTCTTCTGCATTTTTTCATATTTAACAAATTTTTTCCCATTTTCCAGATTTCTTTCCCATTTTTTCATATTTTCAAAATCCCCCCCATTTTTTCAAGTATTTCGCATCATTTTTTTCATATTTTCCAGATTTTTTCCCAACTTTTTCAATTTTCCAGATTTTATCTCATTTTCCAATTTTTTCCCCATTTTTTCATATTTTCAAAATCTCCCCCATTTTTTCAAGTATTTCGCATCATTTTTTTCATATTTTCCAGATTTTTTCCCAACTTTTTCAATTTTCCAGATTTTATCTCATTTTCCAATTTTTTCCCCATTTTTTCATATTTTCAAAATCTCCCCCATTTTTTCAAGTATTTCGCATCATTTTTTTCATATTTTCCAGATTTTTTCCCAACTTTTTCAATTTTCCAGATTTTATCTCATTTTCCAATTTTTTCCCCATTTTTTCATATTTTCAAAATCTCCCCCAGTTTTTCAAGTATTTCGCATCATTTTTTTCATATTTTCCAGATTTTTTCCCAACTTTTTCAATTTTCCAGATTTTATCTCATTTTCCAATTTTTTCCCCATTTTTTCATATTTTCAAAATCTCCCCCATTTTTTCAAGTATTTCGCATCATTTTTTTCATATTTTTCAGATTTTTTCTCATTTTCCAATTTTTTCCCCATTTTTTCATATTTTCAAAATCTCCCCCATTTTTTCAAGTATTTCGAATCATTTTTTTCATATTTTCCAGATTTTTTCCCAACTTTTTCAATTTTCCAGATTTTTTCTCATTTTTTCATATTTTCAAAATTCCCCCCATTTTATCAAGTATGTTGCGTCAATTTTTTTTCATATTTTCCAATTTTTTCCCATTTTCATATTTTCCTAATTTTTATCCCACATTTTTCAATTTTCCAGATTTTTCCCCATATTTTCGAGTATTTCGCGTTAATTTTTTTCATGTCTTCCAATTTTTCTCCCATTTTCACATATTCCCCAGATTTTTTCCCCATCTTTCTAAATTTTCCAGATTTTTTCCCCATTTTTTCAAGTATTTCGAATCATTTTTTTTCATATTTTCCAGATTTTTTCCCAACTTTTTCAATTTTCCAGATTTTTTCTCATTTTCCAATTTTTTCCCCATTTTTTCATATTTTCAAAATCTCCCCCATTTTTTCAAGTATTTCGAATCATTTTTTTCATATTTTCCAGATTTTTTCCCAACTTTTTCAATTTTCCAGATTTTATCTCATTTTCCAATTTTTTCCCCATTTTTTCATATTTTCAAAATCTCTCCCATTTTTTCAAGTATTTCGCATCATTTTTTTCATATTTTCCAGATTTTTTCCCAACTTTTTCAATTTTCCAGATTTTATCTCATTTTCCAATTTTTTCCCCATTTTTTCATATTTTCAAAATCTCCCCCATTTTTTCAAGTATTTCGCATCATTTTTTTCATATTTTTCAGATTTTTTCTCATTTTCCAATTTTTTCCCCATTTTTTCATATTTTCAAAATCTCCCCCATTTTTTCAAGTATTTCGAATCATTTTTTTCATATTTTCCAGATTTTTTCCCAACTTTTTCAATTTTCCAGATTTTTTCTCATTTTTTCATATTTTCAAAATTCCCCCCATTTTATCAAGTATGTTGCGTCAATTTTTTTTCATATTTTCCAATTTTTTCCCATTTTCATATTTTCCTAATTTTTATCCCACATTTTTCAATTTTCCAGATTTTTCCCCATATTTTCGAGTATTTCGCGTTAATTTTTTTCATGTCTTCCAATTTTTCTCCCATTTTCACATATTCCCCAGATTTTTTCCCCATCTTTCTAAATTTTCCAGATTTTTTCCCCATTTTTTCAAGTATTTCGAATCATTTTTTTTCATATTTTCCAGATTTTTTCCCAACTTTTTCAATTTTCCAGATTTTTTCTCATTTTCCAATTTTTTCCCCATTTTTTCATATTTTCAAAATCTCCCCCATTTTTTCAAGTATTTCGAATCATTTTTTTCATATTTTCCAGATTTTTTCCCAACTTTTTCAATTTTCCAGATTTTATCTCATTTTCCAATTTTTTCCCCATTTTTTCATATTTTCAAAATCTCTCCCATTTTTTCAAGTATTTCGCCATTTTTTCCCCATATTTTCGAGTATTTCGCGTTAATTTTTTTCATGTCTTCCAATTTTTCTCCCATTTTCACATATTTCCCAGATTTTTTCCCCACCTTTCTAAATTTTCCAGGTAATTTCCCCCATTTTTTCAAGTATTTCCCATTTTTTGCAAAGTTCTCGTAGTGCACTCAAATTTTCTCATTTTTTTAATGGCTTTCATTTTCTACTAATTTTTGACGGTTCTTTCATGTTTTTTCCATTTTTTTTTTTGGATTTAGTAATCTATTTGCAAATTTCCTGAATTTATCCAAATTTCCTCTGATATTTTTCGTCAATTTCTCTTGTTTTTTCGAGTTTTCCTAATTTGTGTCGGGTACTGTGAAATTATATTCGTATTTTCTTTGATATTGTCGATTTATTTCATATTTTCCAAGTTTTTTCTCTCAATTTTTCAAGAATTTCGCATTATTCGCAAATTTCTCATATTTATTACTTAAATTCTTTGCGAGTTTTTCAAATTTTTCCAAACTCTTGTCGAATTTTCCGAGTATTTTTTCAAACCAACTTGAAATTTCAAAGTTACTTACATTTTTTTAAAAACTACTCATTTTTATATTATATTTATTTTTCACCTTTTTTATATTTGTTCATCCAAATTTTCATACTTTTTTTCATTCAGCTTTTATACGAACCCCTCAAAATAGCATCAAGATAATTTTAAATAAATTATTAAATTAAAAAAAAAAAGATTATAATCACTTTAATTAACGACATATCCTTTCAAATGCGCCATACTGTATAACACGATATAAAGCTTTATAAAACAAATAATTGTAAATCAATTATTTACAACTCTAATACCAACCAGTTGATCTTGATTTTATTCTACACAGTTGTAACGGTCGTCCTCAAACGTAAATTATTTGAAAATCCACAAGACTCTCGTGCTACTTTTTACTATTTCTATTGAGACGTTAACAAATTGAACACTCATTAAAACAACATAAAAATATTTAATGACGACTCACAACCAACATTCATAATAATAAATTTGACTCATTAAAAATGATTATAATAAAATCATATACGATTTCTATAGTTGGCTTAATCGAACAGCCACGAACACCATCTACTATAAAACTCGAAAACTACTTTATAGATAACCTTCAATTTACATAAATAGAATTTTTAATATAATTTCACTACAAGAATAACAGTTTTTTTTTTGTTAAAATTCTTCTTAACGGAAGTTTTTGAATGGATTGTATCTAGTTATTTCATGCGTACCAACTTAAAATTAACACTTTATCAAGATCAGTCATTAACCTTTCATTTCGAACTACGTATTCTATAATTGAATGTCTTTTATGATATAACGTTATATTTGAATGTATGCGAAACAGAAGTTCTCATATTTTAATAATCTTTTGTATGGAAATCGAACGTTTTATTAATGTAAGTACCAAATCACGTTATAGAGATCCAATCGCTGCTTGTTTTTACTCGAATAGATAACTAGAAAGCAACGGGTAAAAACTATGCACATAACAGTAGTAAAAATTCTAACCTCAAAATAAAATTTAATACGTCTGTTAAAAAAAAGAAAACGTAAAAAAGAAGAGAATATAATAAAAATGAAAGATAAAGAATTCACGGGCGATCTAATGTCGGTAAGTGGAAGGGGGTGCGTTTTTAAGGGGTTAAAAAACGGTTTATCTTGATTTCCGAGAAAACTATAAGTCCGATGAAAAAAAGACAAATGTCGAAATTGTAGCTAAGACAAAGATCTACAACTTTTGTATAAACACTCTTTTCACATAACCTCAAAATTTATGTGGAAATTGATATATCCAAAGTTTTTTTTTTATTTTTTCTTTTTGTGAATTATTATTTTTTTTTCACTTTTTACCATTTTTAAAGTCTTCAACCCTGATCTAATTATTACATATTTCAGTACCATACAACAGAGTGGACATATTAAATAAGAATCCGAATTGAATATTTATAAATGAATAATTATTTATTTATTGATATGATCGAAAAGAAACTATAAAAATTTACATACAATACAAACAAATTTTAGATTAACATAAAATCCATTGTGACAGATGGGAGTGTTTCGTTTCTCATTACGTACCTGTTCGGTTAAAACAAACGAAATAATTATTTTATAGCAGAATCATTTTACTAATTATATCGTTTTGATATAGCAGAAACTGTTTGTGTGAATCAATTTTATAACATTTACGTTCCGTACATCGACAATTCTTCTTCTTTTTTATGTAAAACAAAACTGTCATTTGAAATCGTAGGGATGGAGAAATGACGAGGCTTCAGTCGAGATTAATGATGATATAGCGAGTGGTTTATAATGAATTCATTCAATTTTTTTTAATAATTTATCAAAATATAAATTTTTCGTTGTAATTGAGTCACTATATATTCATATATTTACATTAAATACTCATTGAAATTTAAACTATCTAAATTTAACCTAAAAATTTAGTATCTGATTGTTTGACGTTTCTTTTGTTGAGATTCGGCGGTGTTGCCAAAATTATTTATGACTGTTATATATTAAAGGATTATGAATTTAAATAATTAGTTTATTTTCGAAATAAAAGGCATTTTACCAAAAAAGCGTTAACTTTTCATTGTAGGCAAGTAATGAACGGCCTGGTATATTCACATCGGATTAAAATTTATCGTTATTAAAATCATTTTATTTCACGGATGCTACGTAAATTTATAATCACTATGTTAATCCAATTAAAACTAAACAGGTTTGTAATTAATATGTAATCTTGTCGAGAATGTTTAATATAGAAATGAGATAAACTGCAAATTAGAATAAAATATAAAAGATTGTTTAAAAAAATACTTTTTTTACGTTTACATTATAATATTTATTTCACTTCACGGTGAGGTTATGTGTTGATACGAGGGATATTCAGAAAATTTTTAATAGAAAAATGACTGAAAACGTTCATTGATTTCTTTCAAATAGTTACTAGTCACTAGTCGTTTTGGAAATAAGTGAAAATCGATAATTGCACAATCGAAACTACAGGGTGTGCGTAGAAAACTTTTCTTATGTTTGAATTTGAACATTTTAATTGTAAACCATAATTTTTAACGCCAAACTGCCCTTGTAAGGTCGTTTTAACTTTATACGAGGGTTGTTTGAGACGTTTCTAACCTAAAAAAGAAACAAGACATTTTTCGTATGGTGGCGTCAACTATGTACGAGGGTTGTTTGAGAAGTTCCATGCCTAGCAAAAAAACATGATTTTTTTTATCAAATAATTTCTATTTTTTCAACATAATCTCTTTTTGAGACTATAATACATTAATTACAGATATGTTCTAATAGTTTCAACCCTTCCAATAAATAATTCTCCTCAAAATATGCGTTTACGTCCACTTCTTAAGAAATTTTCTTTATTACAAGTGAAATTTTGAGGTTAGAAACAGGAAAAAAGTCACTGGTGGTCAGATATAGTGAATACGGGGGTGATTAAAGAACATGTGTGTTCCTCAATAGAAAAACTGCTTGCAGTAAAACGAATCCCTGTTCAGACTATAATTGTACCCTTCGAAAGGGGTGAATTACTTGAAGATGCTAAGGTGTAAATGATTCATATTCGTCGTCACCTATTATCTAAGAAATTTTAAAATTCGTACGCATGTTCAATATTTTTAAACAAATGAAAAATAAGGTAATTCCGAATTAAAACTGCTTATCCAAAAAAATAGATGAAAAATACCGAAAAAGCAACAAAACTTGTCAATTTTTTTATCTCACCTCTCAAAAAGAAATAAAAAAAGTTCTGAAACGCTTATAAACATACAAATTTTTGTATCCAATTGGGTTCTAAAACTTTGTCTTTTGTATTAATTTGACTTTTTCTAGTTTAATTGCATCATATAAGTAAACACCATGTATACATCCATGATTGTTAAATAAATCTTGAATCACGAAAATTTTATAATTACAACCGTGCTCAGGAAATCGCCTTTTCAATTTTTATTTTTTTTTTTTAATTATTATTAACACTCCCTCGTATAATTGACATCCTGTTTGAATTCGAATCAAATCAGAATTTGCCAGATCAATTAACGTAAATGAAAAACGGTCATTAATTCGATCAAAAACGAATTCGATAGCATCTTTCTAAGCGTGTTACTCTGAAGATGGGGCGTCGATTCGTATAAAAACACATCACGTAATTATTTATATCTGCGAATAATATCGGAACGGAAATAGGCGTGACGTAGCCATCACTAACGGTCGACAACATAGTCGTACGAATTTATTGGAAATAATCCGCCGTTAATACACATATTATTAATTGCATTTTATAGTGAGATTTTTTTCAATTATTTTGTCGTATGTAAATATAATATTAGATAAATAATATAAAACAGAAACTTTCTTTTGACGTGCCAGCTTATGTTGTTGATCTCTGTCACCTGTCATCCAATTTTCACTACTGCGTTCCGTGTACAAAAATTCATACCCCAACCTACCGTGTAGGCAACTAACAACGCAGTTTCTATGAAAGACATCTAGCTGGTAATTTCCAAACTACGAGTATATGTTAGTGAATAGAACGCAAGCGTCAATATTGATTGCGACAACTGGCAGTGATGCCAATCCGTTTTATTTTCCCACCAAGAGTTGTAAATTCTCATAAGAATTTAATTTCTAGTATCCAAATAGAAAATAGAGGGTATGGAAATTAACCAGTTGAAACACAAAAAACGACAAATTACTTAAGAGTATTAATTAGAAATATATTTAAAATTATTTTTCTTAGGTTAGGGGAAGAATATTTAAGTTGGCTTCACCGCTTCATGATAGTGAAGGACGAAGAATTTACTTCTGTATACGTATACCCAATTTTTTATACAATGCTGTTCATTATTATAATTTAATTGATATAAATTATAGATAGTATCTTTTAAAAAATAGTGAAAACTAATTTGATATTAAAATAAATTCATAGATCGAGAAAGATATTTGCATAACTCTCATTTTAAAAGTGACATTTGACTTTTAAGTGAATACGTGATTATCATTATCCCAAAAGTTTTCGAACTAATCAATACGTTTGGCAACAACGTTTGCTGTGGACGTAAATATTAATTATGAAATATTTAAATTGATTAACATAAAATCAAGTTGAAAAAAATATGAACTGAATTGAAAATAATGAAAACCAGAACTTAACACTAAGTTATTCGTAAAATTAACTACGATATACAATTTTATTACACGAGAAACATACAAAACGGTATATCAGAGTCATCTGTTTATCGTAACTACAGTTATACAGGACCGGCTTTTTAAATAAATAAAAATTATAATGTATAATAATATTGTTAAATGAGGTATTTTTTTTTTTTCGTATTTTGTGAATTTACGAATCTGTAATATACAAGGCGAAAAATATTCAGCTACCACTTCATTATCTTATTAGAATTTGATAGAATCATTAACTTTAATGTGCTTTTAGGAACTTTCACGTGAAATATTTTTAGATACAAGGTGTGCTATTAAATAATGACACTACATTAATACTTATTATCACCTTCTATATATATATATATATATATATATATATATATATATATATATATATATATATATATATATATATATTCTATATATATATATATATATATTCAACGGCCTTGAAAAACGATAGAAATCACAAGGAACAAGATCGGGTGTTCTCCTGGACCGAGAATGCGATATGAATTGATGCATGTCTTGTTGGAGAATACATGACATGTCCTTTCACATTTTGGATCATTTTTACTTATTCGTCCACCAATTCTAGCAAGAATATGACATAAGTGACTTGTCATTTGATTTAATCCACGGTGATTACCGATTTTTTCGATTTTGTTTTCAGTTATTGAACAATCCGGGTAGAAATCATATGGAACTTCATGACGGTTTCCTCGAAAAGATTTAAATCAATCAAAAATACGTCATATAGAAGAATAACTTGTAGAATTCAGTTTTGTTGCTCTACGTCACATTTAATCGCGAAACAAAAAAATCAGGTACATTGTTTACCGTTGTGATTATTGAATGAATACTAGGAGATCGGAAATTTATTTTTAGTTTATTGTTGTTAAAAGAATGAAGTTATTAACGTAATACAATGCGTCTCAAAATTAATAAAAAAAATTAATATATACAGGTTTAAAAAGAATTTGGGTCACAAAAAATATTATGAAAAATATGTTCAGTGAAATTATCATTTTCCCATTTCACCTTGCGCCGGCCCTTATCTTTAAATGTGGACATCGACTTTGTATTTCGTTCCCTCAACTCGTCAACGTTATTTTCAAGAAACTACGTATAGAAACTTGGATTGCATTCCATTACAATAATAGCGGGACTTGTTACAAATTCTAGTACAATTATTATATTCTGATTTTATTATTTAGATTGAGAATTTGAACAATTAAAGATATAATTCGTAATTATTATGTAATCGTTATTCAGCCAAAGAGTTTTTGTCTTTCATTGCGTCATTTATTAGCTAATTTTTGATCGGTTCCAGTGTCACTTGAATTGGTAAATAGTACAGTGAGTCCAATAAATCGACGAGCTATTATTTAAATTGGAAGACAATAGTTCGATCGTAAACAATATTAAATATATAAAATGGAAACTTTAAACCAGAGGTTCCAAACTTTTTACTCGTAGATCACTTTCAAAACATCATTTAGACTTATAAAAATATACCGAATATAAAACATGCTCATAGTGCGTTCACAAGGAAACATAATTTGTTGAATTAAAAGTTTTTCGAGTCGATTACAATTATACGGGGTTTATTGTTATTCAGAAATTTACTTGACAACATTTTTTTTTAATACTGCACTCGTTTTCTTTGTAATATATTAAATTATAAATTCAACTGTCAAAACTTTATAATCCTAACCTTATTTATTTCATAATTGTACGTTTTTTTAATGAAGATAATTAACAGAAACAAATAATCTTGCCAGGGCCGGTTCTAGCAGGCGTAAATTTTGTTTGAATTTTTATTAATATTTTGCTTTTTGTTCTTAGACGGGTAGATAAGTTTATGTGATCGTTAAGTAGCAGTAGTATAAAACATTCGCAAAAGGGCATTGTATGTGCCTTTATAGGATCGGTCCAGAATCTTTTATTAAACATTTTTTTGTAAATCTTGAAACCGTAAAAATAAACAAGAAACCTTACATTATGAACACACTCCAAAAAATAAAAATAGACGTTTACTGCCAATTACGAAATAATTAACTTTTTCATTTACATAAATCGACCGAAAAGTTTTTTTGGCTTTTAAAATTTTAAAATTGACATTCGAATGTGCTAGTACTGCCCTGACTATCTTGAACAAATAAAACCGTAACCACCCATTTCTTTTGAATCCAAATAACAAACAAATCCACAAAAAAATCGTCTTGTGAAGTTTGATCACGTCGAAATAAACGAAAAAAAAAAAAACAAATTCCATCACGTTTATTCATTTGAATAATTTTTGCCTGATTAAGGAATCTCTCTTTTATCAAATATTTTCTTTTAATAAAGTGGTAAATCGTGTGGTTTAGCTTTCGACAGAAATCCATAATAATAGACAAAAATGGCGTGACCTCGATGAGGTACAAAGTAGATTTTGCCATCACAATTACTAAAGTATCTACTCTCACTTTAATTTTTATACAAATTAAATTAAAATAATTCGTTTTGCATGTATGAATACAGGGTGAAACAAGCCACTTAAACCCGATTTAAATAAGTCGCTTTGTATTATTGCTTACAGCGTGCAACAAAAGTTTTGAATTAAATTTTGTATGTATGCTTACAGGGTGAACCAGGCCGCTTAATCTCAACTTAAATGAAACTCTTCGTATTTATGCTTACAGGGTGCAACAAACCTTTCGAATTAAATAAAAATAATTCGTTTTGCATGTATGAATACAGGGTGAAACAAGCCACTTAAACCCGATTTCAATAAGTCGCTTTGTATTATTGCTTACAGGGTGCAACAAAAGTTTTGAATTAAATTTTGTATGTATGCTTACAGGGTGAACCAGGCCGCTTAATCTCAACTTAAATGAAACTCTTCGTATTTATGCTTACAGGGTGCAACAAACCTTTCGAATTAAATTAAAATAATTCGTTTTGCATGTATGAATACAGGGTGAAACAAGCCACTTAAACCCGATGTCAATAAGTCGCTTTGTATTATTGCTTACAGGGTGCAACCAAAGTTTTGAATTAAATTTTGTATGTATGCTTACAGGGTGAACCAGGCCGCTTAATCTCAACTTAAACGAAACTCTTCGTATTTATGCTTACAGGGTAAAACAAACATTTCGAATTAAATTAAAATAATTCGTTTTGCATGTATGAATACAGGGTGAAACAAGCCACTTAAACCCGATTTCAATAAGTCGCTTTGTATTATTGCTTACAGCGTGCAACCAAAGTTTTGAATTAAATTTTGTATGTATGCTTACAGGGTGAACCAGGCCGCTTAATCTCCACTTAAATGAAACTCTTCGTATTTATGCTTACAGGGTGCAACAAACCTTTCGAATTAAATTAAAATAATTCGTTTTGCATGTATGAATACAGGGTGAAACAAGCCACTTAAACCCGATGTCAATAAGTCGCTTTGTATTATTGCTTACAGGGTGCAACCAAAGTTTTGAATTAAATTTTGTATGTATGCTTACAGGGTGAACCAGGCCGCTTAATCTCCACTTAAATGAAACTCTTCGTATTTATGCTTACAGGGTGCAACAAACCTTTCGAATTAAATTAAAATAATTCGTTTTGCATGTATGAATACAGGGTGAAACAAGCCACTTAAACCCGATTTCAATAAGTCGCTTTGTATTATTGCTTACAGGGTGCAACCAAAGTTTTGAATTAAATTTTGTATGTATGCTTACAGGGTGAACCAGGCCGCTTAATCTCCACTTAAATGAAACTCTTCGTATTTATGCTTACAGGGTGCAACAAACCTTTCGAATTAAATTAAAATAATTCGTTTTGCATGTATGAATACAGGGTGAAACAAGCCACTTAAACCCGATTTCAATAAGTCGCTTTGTATTATTGCTTACAGGGTGCAACCAAAGTTTTGAATTAAATTTTGTATGTATGCTTACAGGGTGAACCAGGCCGCTTAATCTCCACTTAAATGAAACTCTTCGTATTTATGCTTACAGGGTGCAACAAACCTTTCGAATTAAATTAAAATAATTCGTTTTGCATGTATGAATACAGGGTGAAACAAGCCACTTAAACCCGATGTCAATAAGTCGCTTTGTATTATTGCTTACAGGGTGCAACCAAAGTTTTGAATTAAATTTTGTATGTATGCTTACAGGGTGAACCAGGCCGCTTAATCTCCACTTAAATGAAACTCTTCGTATTTATGCTTACAGGGTGCAACAAACCTTTCGAATTAAATTAAAATAATTCGTTTTGCATGTATGTATACAGGGTGAAACAAGCCACTTAAACCCGATTTCAATAAGTCGCTTTGTATTATTGCTTACAGGGTGCAACAAAAGTTTTGAATTAAATTTTGTATGTATGCTTACAGGGTGAACCAGGCCGCTTAATCTCAACTTAAACGAAACTCTTCGTATTTATGCTTACAGGGTAAAACAAACATTTCGAATTAAATTAAAATAATTCGTTTTGCATGTATGAATACAGGGTGAAACAAGCCACTTAAACCCGATTTCAATAAGTCGCTTTGTATTATTGCTTACAGGGTGCAACCAAAGTTTTGAATTAAATTTTGTATGTATGCTTACAGGGTGAACCAGGCCGCTTAATCTCAACTTAAACGAAACTCTTCGTATTTATGCTTACAGGGTAAAACAAACATTTCGAATTAAATTAAAATAATTCGTTTTGCATGTATGAATACAGGGTGAAACAAGCCACTTAAACCCGATGTCAATAAGTCGCTTTGTATTATTGCTTACAGGGTGCAACCAAAGTTTTGAATTAAATTTTGTATGTATGCTTACAGGGTGAACCAGGCCGCTTAATCTCCACTTAAATGAAACTCTTCGTATTTATGCTTACAGGGTGCAACAAACCTTTCGAATTAAATTAAAATAATTCGTTTTGCATGTATGAATACAGGGTGAAACAAGCCACTTAAACCCGATTTCAATAAGTCGCTTTGTATTATTGCTTACAGGGTGCAACCAAAGTTTTGAATTAAATTTTGTATGTATGCTTACAGGGTGAACCAGGCCGCTTAATCTCCACTTAAATGAAACTCTTCGTATTTATGCTTACAGGGTGCAACAAACCTTTCGAATTAAATTAAAATAATTCGTTTTGCATGTATGAATACAGGGTGAAACAAGCCACTTAAACCCGATTTCAATAAGTCGCTTTGTATTATTGCTTACAGGGTGCAACCAAAGTTTTGAATTAAATTTTGTATGTATGCTTACAGGGTGAACCAGGCCGCTTAATCTCCACTTAAATGAAACTCTTCGTATTTATGCTTACAGGGTGCAACAAACCTTTCGAATTAAATTAAAATAATTCGTTTTGCATGTATGAATACAGGGTGAAACAAGCCACTTAAACCCGATGTCAATAAGTCGCTTTGTATTATTGCTTACAGGGTGCAACCAAAGTTTTGAATTAAATTTTGTATGTATGCTTACAGGGTGAACCAGGCCGCTTAATCTCCACTTAAATGAAACTCTTCGTATTTATGCTTACAGGGTGCAACAAACCTTTCGAATTAAATTAAAATAATTCGTTTTGCATGTATGTATACAGGGTGAAACAAGCCACTTAAACCCGATTTCAATAAGTCGCTTTGTATTATTGCTTACAGGGTGCAACAAAAGTTTTGAATTAAATTTTGTATGTATGCTTACAGGGTGAACCAGGCCGCTTAATCTCAACTTAAACGAAACTCTTCGTATTTATGCTTACAGGGTAAAACAAACATTTCGAATTAAATTAAAATAATTCGTTTTGCATGTATGAATACAGGGTGAAACAAGCCACTTAAACCCGATTTCAATAAGTCGCTTTGTATTATTGCTTACAGGGTGCAACCAAAGTTTTGAATTAAATTTTGTATGTATGCTTACAGGGTGAACCAGGCCGCTTAATCTCAACTTAAACGAAACTCTTCGTATTTATGCTTACAGGGTAAAACAAACATTTCGAATTAAATTAAAATAATTCGTTTTGCATGTATGAATACAGGGTGAAACAAGCCACTTAAACCCGATTTCAATAAGTCGCTTTGTATTATTGCTTACAGGGTGCAACCAAAGTTTTGAATTAAATTTTGTATGTATGCTTACAGGGTGAAATAATCCATTAAAATTCCATTGACGGGTTGATTTTATGACTATAGGGGTTGAAATTTATTATAAAATTGTTTCTAATATAACTAAAACATTAAGTGAGATATTTGGTGTGAGAAATTGATATACGAGGTGTGGTAATTAAATAGAGTGAATAAAAAATATAAATGTTTACAATTTAGCGAAAAAAGACCGTGTAGATACGAAAAAAGTTGAATTTTTCGACATTTTTGTGATAAATTATCACGCAATAAATTTGAAAAACGACAAAAACAATTTTATTTGCCCCTTTTTTTGTTTTAAGTTTTTTTTATTCTCTAAATTAAATAAGAGCGTTGCTTTCATGGTCAATGTTATTTTTTTCTATTCAACGTGAACTAACAGTTACGTTGGGGTCATGTGCATTAACGTGATATTTCGAAATCTGTTAGGAAATGTAACTTGACAGGCCCGTTCGTCAATATAAACAAATAACAGGGCTGGATTCACCAAAATTCTTACGACGGAAATATATTTATGAAGTCTGACAGAATATTGTTCAAAGAAAAAATATTTTATAGAGAGTTTAGGTATAATATTTACGTGATTTTCTTTGGTTTCTTTTATAATTTTTCCACCTGAACAATAATGTTTAATTAATATTGTAAATTATTATTTTTTTCATATCTACCAAACAACGAAAATTGTTTTATTTATCTTAGTATTAAAACTAAGGTAATTCTATACTATCGCGGTTTCTTCGTTTTTTGGTTCTAGCAAATCGAAAAATCATCCGATTTCGATGAATTATTTTTTGAAATCTTCGTTTTTACGGCGGGTTTACGAAAAAAAATTAGGGGAATAAAAAAAGGAAACTTATGTTGGTTTCAGGGCTTTAAATATTCATGGAAATGTACTCATGCACGTATCATTGTTGATAAATTTTTTCCGAATAATCAAATCAAGTTGTTATATTTTTTTTCATAATCTAAACCAAAAAATGAACGAACTGAAAACAAAATTATACAAAAATGTCGATTGATCACGTTTTTACAATTGAAAATAATAATTTATAACAATTTCTTAAAAAATTGACCTTTTCTCACGTATAATCGTCTGTAAAATCACTTATTGTACTCAAGTGTACAATATTAAAAGTTAAATTTGAAAAATTGAAAATTTTCACCATTAAAAAAATAGTATCTTACTAAGGTTGACTGTTAAAGAGAATTCAAAGTCATAAAACCATATAAAATCTTCAAGTGAGATATTTTCTATATTTTTCACATAAAGTCTCACTAAAAACGAAGATTTTTCAGAAAAAATCATCGAAATCGAATGATTTTTCGATTTTCTAAAGCGTTTATGACAACATTTAAAGTCAGAAAACCATATGAAAACTATAAGTGAGATAAAAAAATGAATAAATAAACATTTTTCTTTTCCAAAATGTTCGTTTTTTGTATAAATCGCCAAAAAAAAAATATATGAACAGCGTTTGATGCTTTGTAACAAAGTTATGAACGATTATATGCGAAGAAGTGCGTTTATGGTCACATTTAAAGTCATAAAACTATATGAAATCTCCAGGTCAGATATTTTCCATATTTTTTTTTCGTAAATCCGCCGTAAAAACGAAGATTTAGAAGAAAATCATTGAAATCGGACGATTTTTCGATTTCCTACAGCCAAAAAACAAAAGAACCTCGAGAGTATAAAATTACCAAAGCTAATATATCTGTCAGATTTATGTAAAATTTTGACAGATGACACAAGAAACATGGCAGAAGCTAACGATGTACCTCCATCAAATCTATCGAAATCAATTAGATAAAAAAGAAGAATATTGGTAGTTCTCACATACACACATAAAATACAGTATTTCGATTCACCCTGTATGAAAGGACTTAACACCCCGTTAAAAAGCAGATGAATAATTGTTATATAAACGTCTTTCAATTTTTAATCACACATAAATTAACGATTTCTCGGGTAAATTGTTTTATTTTTTTCGATAAATTTTCTTGTTTTATTTCGTATTTTTTTAACGGTTAGCTAGTTATTCGTTTTGGTTCAGAGTCAGTAATAATGACGATATTGTGATTATAAATGAAGACCGAGAAGCATTATTGCGGTCGAGTTGAAGAGAACTACCTAATAAATTATTATGTACAGTTACTTTCGACTTTTTATACGTCTTTCACTATTAGATGATTGTGATTTCGTATGTAGCCGCCATTACAACCAATGACAGTAACTAAAAAAACATAAATCATATCTGAAAAAATCGAATTAAATATATTTATAATGAAATTTTTGTGAGATATTAGTTAAATTATTGTTAGTTCTCATATTTTTAACGAATAGAAATTTTAATATTCCAACTCGAATGTAGTGGTATGCAGTGGCGTCTCGCGATGAGAAATATTAATAAACTTCAATAAAATTTTATTTCCGTACAACTCGAAACATATTTAACACTTACTCTAACTTAACCATATTGACAGATCATTCATTGAACTAAGATTTGCACTTAAAGTTCCATCTAATGATAAGAAATATGTTTTAATATGTCATCTTTCATATTTATTTCGAACTCGTATCAGCAACGACATCTATCTATTGATAACGAACTGTTTGTAGTAAATTACAGTATTTAGCTGAATTAATCGGCCATTTTTAGTCCTTTTATAACTTTTTTGATAAATTTTAACTTGAAATCGTTGTTTAATCAAATATGTAGTATTAATTACTTTTTCGTTCTAAATATTATATGAATATAATTCATTTATTTCCTTCAACATATGCAAAAAAATGTATTTTTCGTATCTACTTCAAACTAGTACCAGCAACGACATCTACCAAATTGATAACGAACTGTTTGTAGTAAATTACAGTATTTAGCTGAATAAATCGGCCATTTTTAGTCCTTTTATAACTTTTTGATGAATTTAAATAGTTATGCAACTAACATAACATGTATGTATATCATATAAGCTACATTCTTTGTTGCATATACTCAAGAGACTTTACGATATATCGAATAAGACATATCAATGACAGTAACTATAAAAAAAAATAAAACATATCCAAAAAAATCGAATCAAATATATTTATGATAAAATTTTTTTGTGATATTAATTATTGTTAGTTCTGATCTATTTAAAAAATAGAAATTTTGAAGTTCGAACTCGAATGTAATGGAATGCAGTAGCGTCTCGCGATAAAAAAATATTATGGTTTCAAAAAAAAACTCACCTCGTTTCCGTTTTAATCGATTATCCATTAATTTGATCGTTTTCCGTATTGAAATGATGAATTACTCTAATGGTTATCACACAATAAAACTACGATTCACTAAGCACTTGAGCGAATTTGCACCACTTCACCAAAATTTTCTTTCCATAAATTTCCCGAAACTTATTTAACACTTCTTGTAACTTAACCATGTTGAGAGATCTTTCACTGAACTAAGATTTGCACTTAAAGTTCCATCTAATGATAAGAAATATGGTACAAGTATCGTTTTGTATCAGCAACGACATCTATCAAATTGATAACGAACTGTTTGTAGTAAATTACAGGAATTAGCCGAATTAATCGGCCATTTTTAGTCCTCTTATAACTTTTTTAATGAATTTTAACATAAAATCGTTGTCTAATCGAATGTATAGTATAAATTACTTTCTTGTTCTAAATATTATGCAAATATAACCTATTTATTTCATTTAAAATGTGCAAAAAATCATATTTTTCGTATCTGTTTCGAACTAGTACCAACAACGACATCTACCAAATTGATAATCATGTGATAGTTGAAATAATCGGCCATTTTTAGTCCTTTTATAACTTTTTAATCAAATTTAACGTAAATATTGTTTCTCATTACGTCAATTCAAACGTCTCGCAACGTTTAATACTAATAATAATTTTTGACAATATATACCAAGGGCGCCACTAATTACGTATTAAGTTATCTAAATTGTTAGTTTTATTTGTTCTCATTGTTTGTAATATTAACACCATCTAGTGGCGATTATTATGAGAACAGTTTAAATTACTGCAGGTAGGCCAATTTAAGAACTTTCTACCCAGTAAAGTTTTTAAATTTCTTTTCCGCGAACCATCTAATAGACATTTGAAGAAATATTCTTGTTTTAATTGTTAGTAATATTAACGCCATCTAGTGGCAATTATGAGAATTGTTTTAATTACGAAACAACGCCCCCTAGTATTCACGTCGCTAACGTTCCTAACTCTCCCCCATTATATGAAGCGATGCGAAATAAAAAAAAAGGACAGAATTTGTTCAAGAATTCGATTATCGCATGAAAAGTTACGTGAATTTAAAAGAAAATCCTTTTTTTTTTAAATTTTATATTTTTATTTTCAAATACACCCTCTTATTGGTGGACCCGAAGTACTGAAAATAATTTCCACGTGTTCCTCGGTGGTACGTGGCTTAGTTTGCCACTCAGTACTCATTGTTAGTGTCGTAGATAAAGTATAGTATTCAACTAGAGGGGTAATGGTCGTAACTCATTTGATGAATTAAGTACATCAAACTTACTAGCGGTCAATTATAATATGAAAACAAATAATATTTGAGTATTTATTTGAAATATATCTTCATTTCAGACACCTGCTCAATTCCGCAAGCAAAACGATCACAAAATATACGGATTCGCACGGTAAAGATCGTTTCACGAAACTAGACGATCCAATAAAAGTGAGTCATCATATATAAACAAGATATTAACAAATATTTTGAATATTTTTAATTTGTAGGAAGAGCAGAGACCCCCCGTATACAATCCGGAAGATTATGCGTATTGGATTAGAAAATGGGGAAAGAAATCCGTACACGGTATCGTGTCTTTGTATTCGCATTGCAGTATGTCTGATTTAGAGAGTCATAGTTCTCGAAGGAGCTCATTTAGAGACTATAGAAACCCGATGTTGAGCTCGTCCGGAATGGAAATGACGCTCAGGCAGTTCGGAACGGTCTCCGAACTTTTATCCAAACTTAAAAGTGATCTGCGACTGGCGTATCCTAGGTAAGACTCAACAAAAATCAATTTTATAATTAATTTTTCGAACATCCCTCGTAGACGGCGACGAGTGACATAAATAAATTATAAATTAATCAAAGTCTCTTTTGTTCATTTTCTTTTTTATAGGAATTCTAGTTAAGGTTATTAAATTATAAAAGGTACTTATTTGCGCGCACTGTATAATTATCGTAGTCTATAATTTTGTTAGTCCATTTTCAATTCGTTAAATTATACATTTTAGTTTTTACGAAATAATGAAGGTACTTGGAAAATGGTCACGTATAAGAAAACATTAAAGTCGTTTACGTATTGTTGAGGCAGTAAATAGGCTTATTTATTCCAAGGACATTACAATGTTAAATGCGTTATTTTCATTTTATTTTGATTCTCTATATACAATTTATATTAATTCAATATGATTTTAAAAGAAAAAACCTAAACAAATTTACGTTCCTGTAAAACCGATAGTTATGCAACCAACGCCACAAAGTTGTATGAATGTATTATATCTGGTATTGACATGAATTTATTAACGTAAAACCCGTAGTTATGCAACCAATGTTACACATTGGTGTGTAAGGACGCATGTCTGATATAATGTGTGCATTCATACCATTGAATTAAAAATAAAGAAAAGAGTAATAAACAATTGTTTGATTGACCAAAATGGCTGTTGCATATGGAGGACAGTAATATCCGCTTTACCACAAGCGTGCTATATAAAAATTCAGGAGAAACATATATTTGAGTCGTAAGTTACAGAACTAAATATTATGTTTCTTCAATCTGATGATCACTATAAACAATAATTCAAAAAAAAATATTCGAAAACATTTAAGAATTAACATAAAAAAACTAACCTAAATAAAATGAATGTTTGATGGTAGTTATTTTAGTTTGCTCTTTGTGTATGTAGAATTCAAATATCCTTCCTTTATTTTTAATTCAATGAATATATCACGAATTTATCAAAGGAACACCAACAGTTATGCAACCCATAGTACACACGTGTAAGAATGTGTGTTTGATATCTGTTTATTCATACCATTAAATTAAAAATAAAGGAACGAGTAGTAAACAACGGACTAAGATAGCTGTTGCATATGGCGGACGGTAATATCCGCTTTACCATAGGCGTGCTATAGAAAAATTTAGAAGAACAATATTAGAAATTGGAAATGATTCAGAAAAAATATATAAGCTACAGAACTGATTATGTTTTTTCAATTTCTAATAAGACAATTCTGATTGACTACTATAAACAAAAATTCGTAACAAATATTCGAAAACACTGACGAATTAATATAAAAAAACCAATTTAAATAAAATGAATGTTTGAAGGTTTATTTTTAATTCAATTAGTATATTACTCACGAATATATCAATGTAAAACCCATAGTTACGCAATGTTTGATATTTGTTTATTCATACCAATGAATTAAAAATAAAGGAAGGAGTCATGAACAACAGTTGGACCAAGATGGCTGTTGCATATGGCGGAGGGTGATATCCGCTTTACCATAGGCGTGTTATATAAAAATTATTTTTGGGCGAATTATGCAAAAAATTGTGAATTATACAGAAAAAAAATTGTCTTTTTTTAGCTGCAAGCTACAGAACTGAATTTTTTGTTGTTAAAACTTCTAAATAGTTAATTCCGATTGAACCCTATGAATCAAAAAACGAAAAATTAATCACAAACACAAAAAAACAATTTAGATAAAATGAATGTTTAAGATAGCTATTTTCAGTTAGAAATAAGTATCCTTCCTTTACTTCTTAATTTTATGGGTATTAGGTTTATTGACACCAGGAATTTTCTAATGCAAAACCTATAGTTATGCAACAAAAAATACACAAGTGTGTGACTGTATGTCTGATATCTGTATATTCATCGGAATTTAATTGTCATATTAATTTTTCATTTAATTTGAGGCTTTTTATCAAACCTTTAACATTTGATATTCATATATATATATATATATCTGTTTATTTTTACTTTGACGCGAATTCAAGTTTTTTAATTGGCGAAGTGAAATAAAAATTATAAATTGGTTAATTTTCATTTTGACAGTTAAATACCTAAACAAAAATTTGATTTTTCTTACTGTTTGTAGTAAATTACAGTATTTAGCTGAATTAATCGGCCATTTTTAGTCCTCTTATAACTTTTTTAATGAATTTTAACATAAAATCGTTGTCTAATCGAATGTATAGTATAAATTACTTTCTTGTTCTAAATATTATGTAAATATAACCTATTTATTTCATTTAAAATGTGCAAAAAATCATATTTTTCGTGTCTATTTCAAACTAGTGCCAACAAGGACATTTACCAAATTGATAATCATGTAATAGTTGAAATAATCGGCCATTTTTAGTCCTTTTATAATTTTTTAATCAAATGTAACCTAAAAATTTTTATAATCGAAATGTTCTGCCAAAATCAAAGCACGAACTAACCTAAATTATAAATGGCGGACACATTATTTTGACAAGTTCGTCATGTAGATAGTTATGCAACCAACATAACTTGTATGTATATTTTATAAGCTGCATTCGTATTTGTATATACTCAACGAATGATACGTCAATGAGACACAGTAATGGTATTTAAATTAAAACTTTTTTGGTTATTTTTCAACTAATATACATATTTTTTGTACTTTTTATATAATATTTTATATTATCAGCGATGGTGAATTCATTAGATATTTATAAATATTAATCGAAAACTTTAAGCGGTTGTTGAATGATATTCGTGTGAGCCGGGCTTAAATTGTAGGCCAGTTACTTATCTCTATATACGTTAATCAATTCCGTCTCAAAAGCAAGTCACCGTAGGCGAAAGTTTGACAATGTTTTTGACGTTTTGAAAAAGTTTATCTCAAAATTCGGTCATACTATTTTTGTCCGTGCATCTTTAATTCCTTTAGAGATGGCTTCGTGTCAACCATGCGGACCGCTTCCAACAGGTCAGGCGCGTTCATGTCCACCGTGCCCTCCTCCTCCTCCTCCGCGCTGTCCCCAACCGAGCACTATACCAGTCGTCGCCGATAATCTACCGAAAAATCTCATACCGCCGAACGAGTGCTGCAACGTTTGCGTTCCGATTAACGTCCCCTCGGTACCGATACCGAAGAGAGTACCCAAAAGATGTAAGTACATACAACCGCCGAGGCCGAAATCGTACGCGCCTTTACGGAAATTCATCCCGCCCGAAATGAAAATGGAGGACAATACCATCTATAGAAAATCCTTTATACCAGTAGAAGCCGAAAAACCGGTGCAAATCATACCGGAAAACAATCTGTGCGTCGGGGAAGGTAAAATGTCACAAAATACCGTCAACAGGATGTCTTTTCAGCCTCACAAATCCAAACCGGCTTGTCCGATTTATCCTTGCGAACATAAATTGATAGGAACCGGACCTATGCAGGATATCACAACGCAAAAACA
Organism: Diorhabda carinulata; assembly: GCF_026250575.1. Lineage (NCBI taxonomy): Eukaryota > Metazoa > Arthropoda > Insecta > Coleoptera > Chrysomelidae > Diorhabda > Diorhabda carinulata. The sequence continues at coordinate 3,857,270 of NC_079464.1, read as the reverse complement.
CGATTACGTAGCCAAACCCGTAGTTAAAACAGCCCCAGTTAAACCTCTAACCAACCTATTTTCTTCAGATTGTCCCCTGAGCGACAAAACTGTTAATAGATTATCGTACATGCCGCAAGATCTCGAGAAAGCCAGGGTAGTACCAGTTCGACCAACGAACGCTATCCCGGCGCCGTGCGGGAAAATTAGTTGTAAAACGGTACAGAAGATGTCGTATCAACCGTGGAAACCACCCGAGCGAATGGACATGCCTTGGGCGGAAAAACCGAAATTCGTTCCACCCAAACTTCGAATGGAAGATAACACTATCAATAGGTTGAGTTACGGACCCCCCGGTGAATATATCGAGTGCGATGACGACGATTCCAGTTGCATACCTTGTCCGCAAACAAATTTTTGTCCTCCGCCTCCGGTTTGTATGGGTCCGACCCAATGTTGTATGCCTTGTTGTTGTCCGAAAGCAGCTTGTTAGTAAAAGTGTTGCGGAAAAATTTATCAGTGAAATTATTTTTATTGTATCGTGTATTATATGTTTTTATACAATTATATACAGTATATATATATGATTATATATGATTTTTTCTTTCATTTAATCAAATTTCAAAATAAAAAATTACTTTTTAAAGGAAAAACTACTTCATTATGGAAAATACGTTTTGTTTCTCAATATAATGATAAATCCACTTTCCATTTGTGTGAAATACCCTTCCAACAAACCGGTTTTCATATTTGAGATGGAAAATAAATCAAACGTAGTTAGATCAGGTAAATATCTTGGATGAGGTAATTAATCATATGTATTTGAACTAATTTAGAGTCGAAGCGATTCAATTTGCTCTGTTGGTGATTTTTCGCAATCAAAACGTTTTTTTTTGAACTCAGCTCCCGACCATTTCGTGAATATAACTGAAAAAGTCTTCAATCACTTAGTTTCACCTTCCTTTGACCAAAAGTCACATAACGACGAATAATTTAAGCAGTTAAGCTTTTATTTTGAGTAAAGTTAATTCAAAATGGCTTCCACTTCCTTTGTTGTCGCTTTTTTGGAGTCAAAACGTTTCCTTTTGAACTCAGCTCCCAACCATTTCGTGATTATAACTGAAAAAGTCTTCAATCACTTAGTTTCACCTTCCTCAGACCAAAAGTCACATAACGACGAATAATTTAAGCAGTTCAGCTTTTATTTTGAGTAAAGTTAATTCAAAATGGCTTCCACATCCTTTGTTGTCGCTTTTTTGGAGTCAAAACGTTTCCTTTTGAACTCAGCTCCCAACCATTTCGTGATTATAACTGAAAAAGTCTTCAATCACTTAGTTTCACCTTCCTCAGACCAAAAGTCACATAACGACGAATAATTTAAGCAGTTCAGCTTTTATTTTGAGTAAAGTTAATTCAAAATGGCTTCCACTTCCTTTGTTGTCGCTTTTTTGGAGTCAAAACGTTTCCTTTTGAACTCAGCTCCCAACCATTTCGTGATTATAACTGAAAAAGTCTTCAATCACTTAGTTTCACCTTCCTTTGACCAAAAGTCACATAACGACGAATAATTTAAGCAGTTCAGCTTTTATTTTGAGTAAAGTTAATTCAAAATGGCTTCCACTTCCTTTGTTGTCGCTTTTTTGGAGTCAAAACGTTTCCTTTTGAACTCAGCTCCCAACCATTTCGTGATTATAACTGAAAAAGTCTTCAATCACTTAGTTTCACCTTCCTTTGACCAAAAGTCACATAACGACGAATAATTTAAGCAGTTCAGCTTTTATTTTGAGTAAAGTTAATTCAAAATGGCTTCCACTTCCTTTGTTGTCGCTTTTTTGGAGTCAAAACGTTTCCTTTTGAACTCAGCTCCCAACCATTTCGTGATTATAACTGAAAAAGTCTTCAATCACTTAGTTTCACCTTCCTTTGACCAAAAGTCACATAACGACGAATAATTTAAGCAGTTCAGCTTTTATTTTGAGTAAAGTTAATTCAAAATGGCTTCCACTTCCTTTGTTGTCGCTTTTTTGGAGTCAAAACGTTTCCTTTTGAACTCAGCTCCCAACCATTTCGTGATTATAACTGAAAAAGTCTTCAATCACTTAGTTTCACCTTCCTTTGACCAAAAGTCACATAACGACGAATAATTTAAGCAGTTCAGCTTTTATTTTGAGTAAAGTTAATTCAAAATGGCTTCCACTTCCTTTGTTGTCGCTTTTTTGGAGTCAAAACGTTTCCTTTTGAACTCAGCTCCCAACCATTTCGTGATTATAACTGAAAAAGTCTTCAATCACTTAGTTTCACCTTCCTCAGACCAAAAGTCACATAACGACGAATAATTTAAGCAGTTCAGCTTTTATTTTGAGTAAAGTTAATTCAAAATGGCTTCCACATCCTTTGTTGTCGCTTTTTTGGAGTCAAAACGTTTCCTTTTGAACTCAGCTCCCAACCATTTTGTGAATATAACTGAAAAAAGTCTTCAATCACTTAGTTTCACCTTCCTTTGACCAAAAGTCACATAACGACGAATAATTTAAGCATTTAAGCTCTTATTTTGAGTAAAGTTAATTCAAAATGGCTTCCACTTCCTTTGTTGTCGCTTTTTTGGAGTCAAAACGTTTCCTTTTGAACTCAGCTCCCAACCATTTCGTGATTATAACTGAAAAAAGTCTTCAATCACTTAGTGTCATCTTCCTTTGACCAAAAGTCACATAACGACGAATAATTTAAGCAGTTCAGCTTTTATTTTGAGTAAAGTTAATTCAAAATGGCTTCCACTTCCTTTGTTGTCGCTTTTTTGGAGTCAAAACGTTTCCTTTTGAACTCAGCTCCCAACCATTTCGTGAATATAACTGAAAAAAGTCTTCAATCACTTAGTTTCACCTTCCTTTGACCAAAAGTCACATAACGACGAATAATTTAAGCAGTTCAGCTTTTATTTTGAGTACAGTTTATTCAAAATGGCTTCCACTTCCTTTGTTGTCGCTTTTTTGGAGTCAAAACGTTTCCTTTTGAACTCAGCTCCCAACCATTTCGTGAATATAACTGAAAAAAGTCTTCAATCACTTAGTTTCACCTTCCTTTGACCAAAAGTCACATAACGACGAATAATTTAAGCAGTTCAGCTTTTATTTTGAGTACAGTTTATTCAAAATGGCTTCCACTTCCTTTGTTGTCGCTTTTTTGGAGTCAAAACGTTTCCTTTTGAACTCAGCTCCCAACCATTTCGTGAATATAACTGAAAAAAGTCTTCAATCACTTAGTTTCACCTTCCTTTGACCAAAAGTCACATAACGACGAATAATTTAAGCAGTTCAGCTTTTATTTTGAGTAAAGTTAATTCAAAATGGCTTCCACTTCCTTTGTTGTCGCTTTTTTGGAGTCAAAACGTTTCCTTTTGAACTCAGCTCCCAACTATTTCGTGAATATAACTGAAAAAGTCTTCAATCACTTAGTTTTACCTTCCTCAGACCAAAAGTCACATAACGACGAATAATTTAAGCAGTTCAGCTTTTATTTTGAGTAAAGTTAATTCAAAATGGCTTCCACATCCTTTGTTGTCGCTTTTTTGGAGTCAAAACGTTTCCTTTTGAACTCAGCTCCCAACCATTTCGTGAATATAACTGAAAAAAGTCTTCAATCACTTAGTTTCACCTTCCTTTGACCAAAAGTCACATAACGACGAATAATTTAAGCAGTTCAGCTTTTATTTTGAGTAAAGTTAATTCAAAATGGCTTCCACATCCTTTGTTGTCGCTTTTTTGGAGTCAAAACGTTTCCTTTTGAACTCAGCTCCCAACCATTTTGTGAATATAACTGAAAAAAGTCTTCAATCACTTAGTTTCACCTTCCTTTGACCAAAAGTCACATAACGACGAATAATTTAAGCATTTAAGCTCTTATTTTGAGTAAAGTTAATTCAAAATGGCTTCCACTTCCTTTGTTGTCGCTTTTTTGGAGTCAAAACGTTTCCTTTTGAACTCAGCTCCCAACCATTTCGTGATTATAACTGAAAAAAGTCTTCAATCACTTAGTGTCATCTTCCTTTGACCAAAAGTCACATAACGACGAATAATTTAAGCAGTTCAGCTTTTATTTTGAGTAAAGTTAATTCAAAATGGCTTCCACTTCCTTTGTTGTCGCTTTTTTGGAGTCAAAACGTTTCCTTTTGAACTCAGCTCCCAACCATTTCGTGAATATAACTGAAAAAAGTCTTCAATCACTTAGTTTCACCTTCCTTTGACCAAAAGTCACATAACGACGAATAATTTAAGCAGTTCAGCTTTTATTTTGAGTACAGTTTATTCAAAATGGCTTCCACTTCCTTTGTTGTCGCTTTTTTGGAGTCAAAACGTTTCCTTTTGAACTCAGCTCCCAACCATTTCGTGATTATAACTGAAAAAAGTCTTCAATCACTTAGTGTCATCTTCCTTTGACCAAAAGTCACATAACGACGAATAATTTAAGCAGTTCAGCTTTTATTTTGAGTACAGTTTATTCAAAATGGCTTCCACTTCCTTTGTTGTCGCTTTTTTGGAGTCAAAACGTTTCCTTTTGAACTCAGCTCCCAACCATTTCGTGATTATAACTGAAAAAGTCTTCAATCACTTAGTGTCATCTTCCTTTGACCAAAAGTCACATAACGACGAATAATTTAAGCAGTTCAGCTTTTATTTTGAGTAAAGTTAATTCAAAATGGCTTCCACTTCCTTTGTTGTCGCTTTTTTGGAGTCAAAACGTTTCCTTTTGAACTCAGCTCCCAACCATTTCGTGATTATAACTGAAAAAGTCTTCAATCACTTAGTTTCACCTTCCTCAGACCAAAAGTCACATAACGACGAATAATTTAAGCAGTTCAGCTTTTATTTTGAGTAAAGTTAATTCAAAATGGCTTCCACTTCCTTTGTTGTCGCTTTTTTGGAGTCAAAACGTTTCCTTTTGAACTCAGCTCCCAACCATTTCGTGAATATAACTGAAAAAAGTCTTCAATCACTTAGTTTCACCTTCCTTTGACCAAAAGTCACATAACGACGAATAATTTAAGCAGTTCAGCTTTTATTTTGAGTACAGTTTATTCAAAATGGCTTCCACTTCCTTTGTTGTCGCTTTTTTGGAGTCAAAACGTTTCCTTTTGAACTCAGCTCCCAACCATTTCGTGAATATAACTGAAAAAAGTCTTCAATCACTTAGTTTCACCTTCCTTTGACCAAAAGTCACATAACGACGAATAATTTAAGCATTTAAGCTCTTATTTTGAGTAAAGTTAATTCAAAATGGCTTCCACTTCCTTTGTTGTCGCTTTTTTGGAGTCAAAACGTTTCCTTTTGAACTCAGCTCCCAACCATTTCGTGATTACAACTGAAAAAAGTCTTCAATCACTTACTTTCACCTTCCTTTGACCAAAAGTCACATCACTATGACTTATTTGAGCAGTTAAGCTCTTATTTTGAGTAAAGTTAATTCAAAATGGCTCCGACTTCCTTTGTTGTCGCTTTTTTGGAGTCAAAACGTTTCCTTTTGAACTCAGCTCCCAACCATTTCGTGATTATAACTGAAAAAAGTCTTCAATCACTTACTTTCACCTTCCTTTGACCAAAAGTCACATCACTATGACTAATTTGAGCAGTTAAGCTCTTATTTTGAGTAAAGTTAATTCAAAATGGCTTCCACTTCCTTTGTTGTCGCTTTTTTGGAGTCAAAACGTTTCCTTTTGAACTCAGCTCCCAACCATTTCGTGATTATAACTGAAAAAAGTCTTCAATCACTTAGTGTCATCTTCCTTTGACCAAAAGTCACACCACGACGAATAATTTGATCAGTTCAGCTCATATTTTGAGTAAAGTTAATTCAAAATGGCTCCGACTTCCTTTGTTGTCACTTTTTTGGAGTCAAAACGTTTCCTATTGAGTCCAGCTCACGCGCACAGAAAGAACCATAAATCACATGGTGCTAAATCTGGATATAACCGACGGAAAGATTCTCACCGACAAAGAATTGAATTAAAAACGAATTGTGACACGTTATTAGAATGAAAAAAAAATCGTACGCGCATTTCTTGAGTCAATTTCTAAACACACTATTTCAAAAATACGTTTCCAACTATACTTTACAATACTGAACACACTATTCACACTACCACTATACCAACACTCACTAGTACACTGTCTAACGCGCGTTTCGACAACCAAGTTATCGTCTTCAGAGACATTTGAGCTCGAAACGCGCGTCAGACAGTGTAATTTTGAGTGTTGGTGTAGGAATAGTGTGTTCACCAACGATTCCAGAAATTCCAACTTAGTTATACTTTACAACGACTGGTTTTCTATCGAAAACTTCTCAAGGTCATAATCATACACCCTAGTAACAAGTTTGATCAATAAATTTTAACCTAAACGTAGACCAATATTTAATTGAATTACCAGAATGATCTCGCTGTAATTTTTGTGTTTCTACTCGTATATTTTGAATTATTTGATGTTTGTAGTTCGTTATCCTTCAGAAAATCAACCGAGCTTCTACTGAATTGATCAACTAGGTACTTCAGAATGTAAATACTTTTACGCAAATTGAAAATCTTTCAAGAACCACTTGAAAATACCAGATTTTTCGAAAAAATAACTATTTAAATATTTGAGTTGGTCGATGTGTAGTAACGAGTCTCACTTCAGGGTCAATAGTTTCTCGAAGACATAAAAAAAACCATCAAAATGAAGGGAAAAAATGATAAATGAAGTGATGAACAAAACTGATTATTTTCAAATCAATACAAGTGTTAAATCGGGACAGCGAGGAGGCCAAAATATGTTATTTCTCTTCGACATCAATTTTCCAATTAATCAATTCGTGTCAGATTTATTACCATCAGTCAGACACGAAAAAGTCTGCACATAACGCTATGAATTCATAGCAAATGTTTGGAAAGCCCTCAATCATCCGATTTACGAAATCAAGCCTCTCAGCCGCAGCCTGAGGCTTCGATTTTTGCACCAAGTGAATTTTGTAAGTGTGCAGCCCCAAATCTTGCGTAAAATGCACGTTAGACCCTCCAATAACTTGCTATGTTCATTCACGAAACTTTTCAGATGTTTACAAGCACTACTGATCTGATTTACGAAATCAAGCCTCTCAGCAGCAGCCTGAGGCTTCGATTTTTGCACCAACTGAATTTTGTAAGTGTGCAGCCCCAAATCTTGCGTAAAATGCACGTTAGACCCTCCAATAACTTGCTATGTTCATTCACGAACCTTCTCAGATGTTTATAAGCACTACTGATCTGATTTACGAAATCAAGCCTCTCAGCCGCAGCCTGAGGCTTCGATTTTTGCACCAAGTGAATTTTGTAAGTGTGCAGCCCCAAATCTTGCGTAAAATGCACGTTAGACCCTCCAATAACTTGCTATGTTCATTCACGAAACTTTTCAGATGTTTACAAGCACTACTGATCTGATTTACGAAATCAAGCCTCTCAGCAGCAGCCTGAGGCTTCGATTTTTGCACCAAGTGAATTTTGTAAGTGTGCAGCCCCAAATCTTGCGTAAAATGCATGTTTAACCCTCCAATAACTTGCTATGTTCATTCACGAACCTTCTCAGATGTTTACAAGCACTACTGATCTGATTTACGAAATCAAGCCTCTCAGCAGCAACCTGAGGCTTCGATTTTTGCACCAAGTGAATTTTGTAAGTGCTCAGCACCAAATCTTGCGTAAAATGCACGTTAGACCCTCCAATAACTTGCTATGTTCATTAACGAAACTTTTCAGATGTTTACAAGCACTACTGATCTGATTTACGAAATCAAGCCTCTCAGCAGCAACCTGAGGCTTCGATTTTTTCACCAAGTGAATTTTGTAAGTGTGCAGCCCCAAATCTTGCGTAAAATGCACGTTAGACCCTCCAATAACTTGCTATGTTCATTCACGAACCTTCTCAGATGTTTATAAGCACTACTGATCTGATTTACGAAAACAAGCCTCTCAGCAGCAACCTGAGGCTTCGATTTTTGCACCAACTGAATTTTGTAAGTGTGCAGCCCCAAATCTTGCGTAAAATGCACGTTAGACCCTCCAATAACTTGCTATGTTCATTCACGAAACTTCTCAGATGTTTATAAGCACTACTGATCTGATTTACGAAATCAAGCCTCTCAGCAGCAACCTGAGGCTTCGATTTTTGCACCAAGTGAATTTTGTAAGTGTGCAGCCCCAAATCTTGCGTAAAATGCATGTTTGACCCTCCAATAACTTGCTATGTTCATTCACGAACCTTCTCAGATGTTTACAAGCACTACTGATCTGATTTACGAAATCAAGCCTCTCAGCAGCAACCTGAGGCTTCGATTTTTGCACCAACTGAATTTTGTAAGTGTGCAGCCCCAAATCTTGCGTAAAATGCACGTTAGACCCTCCAATAACTTGCTATGTTCATTCACGAACCTTCTCAGATGTTTACAAGCACTACTGATCTGATTTACGAAATCAAGCCTCTCAGCAGCAACCTGAGGCTTCGATTTTTGCACCAAGTGAATTTTGTAAGTGCTCAGCACCAAATCTTGCGTAAAATGCACGTTAGACCCTCCAATAACTTGCTATGTTCATTCACGAAACTTTTCAGATGTTTACAAGCACTACTGATCTGATTTACGAAATCAAGCCTCCCAGCAGCAACCTGAGGCTTCGATTTTTGCACCAAGTGAATTTTGTAAGTGCTCAGCACCAAATCTTGCGTAAAATGCACGTTAGACCCTCCAATAACTTGCTATGTTCATTCACGAAACTTCTCAGATGTTTATAAGCACTACTGATCTGATTTACGAAATCAAGCCTCTCAGCAGCAACCTGAGGCTTCGATTTTTTCACCAAGTGAATTTTGTAACTGTGCAGCCCCAAATCTTGCGTAAAATGCACGTTAGACCCTCCAATAACTTGCTATGTTCATTCACGAAACTTCTCAGATGTTTATAAGCATTACTGATCTGATTTACGAAATCAAGCCTCTCAGCAGCAACCTGAAGCTTCGATTTTTGCACCAAGTGAATTTTGTAAGTGTGCAGCCCCAAATATTGCGTAAAATGCGACAGAATTGGAGGATTACAACGTTAGACCCTCCAATAACTTGCTATGACCATTCACGAATCTTCTAAGATGTTTATAAGCGTTACTGAAGATCCTCAATGTCGTTGGTGCTCGGAGGAAGAAGAAACATCATCGGTAAGTACGCAGCATTCACACGTGCGAGATACATCACCTGGATAAGCTCCAAAACACACCTAGTGACATGAGAAGTTGCCTAACTTGTTTTTCCAAGTTTATCGGCCTTTAGTGCGTCATACAGGATGTATTATTTACAAAAAATTGATTTTTTCTTTCCAGTTTCGTTCAGGAATTCGTCGCGGATCCTCTAGATGGCGTAACTATACTTCTGGATCTTCTTCGGGCTATTCAATTGAGTCAATCTAATAACGGTCAGATACAAAACGCTCCGAAACTACCGCCGGCTGTTCAGCGCAGGACTCTGTTGGACGAATTATGCTGTCTACAATGTTTGTTCAACTGTTGCATCAGATATTCCGAATCAGTAAGGAAATTGACATCGACATCGGCTGGTTTGTTCACTTTAGCAGTTTGTATTATGAGTAATGTGAACAAATCTAGAATATTGGCGCTACAAGTATGTATTAACTAATAAATTATTTGCCGAATCGATTTATTTCGATGTTTTCGTTTTGTCGAATCGATTAATTTCGATGTTTTCGTTGTAGTTGTTGAGCAAAGCTTGTGAACCACCTACGAGTAATCATTCGGCGGTTTCCGAAGCTATGTCGACGTTGCGATTGAGATTCGGAGAGCCTGTTCGTTTTCGTTTTTTGGTCGGGATGCTGAGTTCGGCGGGAAGTCACGTCGAACTCCTTACTTCGGGATTGAGATTCATTAACTCGTTCTTAAACACCGCCGACAGCGTGCAGAAAAGAATTTACCTACAAGCCGAATTGGAACAGGCCGGTTTCGATTTGGCAACTATTAAAAAGGTCATTATTTTATATTTTTTATACAAAATATCCATAGTTCGTCTTCGTAAATCTAATTTTATTACGTATAAAATATTTTTATATAATTTCCCCAATTTCAATCCTATTTTCAAAATCTGGCAACGTTGTTTCAATGCCACTTCTCTTTACGTCAATCTTATAAAAACTGAAGGTTATAAATTCTTGACGAATTTCATCTATTATTTCATATATATATATATATATATATATATATATATATATATATATATATATATATATATATATAATAAATTTATATAAATATACTTTAAATGTTTTTATAAAATTTCCTCAATTTCCAAACTATTTTTAAAGTCTGGCAACGTTATTTAAACGTAACTTCAATCCGGCTTACTTCTTCTTTTTCTGTCAATCTCATGTAGGTTATCAATTCTCGATTATTTCTATGGTTTTTTGTATACAGATATATGTATATCTGTGATCGTGATATTATTTATTTTGTAGAACGTGGGTGTTAATGTCGATGGTTGTGAAGCGCTATTTAAAGAAATGGATACGTTCGAAAAGCAGTTCATCGATGTTGAAAATCTTACAATACGAACTGAAAGTGCAGAAAAGGAGAATGATCATTTGAAAGACAAATTGTCCGTATTGGAACGAAGGATTCAGGTAAAAATAATCAATGGGAAATTACGGATAACTTTAATGATTTGGTAATAATAAAATTGGATTAAAAAAACTGAAATTAACTAATAATTGAAGCTACAAATGTTCTGTGAAAGCTAAAAATGACTAAAAATTTTAAAAATCATTAGAATTCATGACATTGGAGTAAAAACATTAAAAATAATTTAAAACTGCTCTTAGTAAGTAATTATAAACCGGAATTGATATGAAAATAATACAAATTAATGCAAATTAAATAAAAATTAACTGAGAATTCATAATTTTGGTGTTAAATCTTCGGTGATAGCTAAAAATAACTGAAAATTATTGAAATAGTTTGGAAATAATGACATTGAACTGGAAATAGTTGAATTGACTTGAGATTAAGACGAATCAATGCATATTTACGAAAATTTAACTGAAAATAACGAAATATCTAATTTTAATTAAAAAAAAACAAAAAAAGATATCTTGTAATTGATAAATTAAGCTTTAAAAATTCCGTGATAGCTGAAAATAATTGAAAATAGTCGAAATTATTTATAATGAAACATAATAGTATTCGTTTGGGAATACTATATTGCAAATAATAAATATTAACTAAAAATAACTGAAATTAACTAATGAAATCAACAAAAAAAATGTTGTAATGGTTAATTTAAGCTAAAAATAACTGAAAATTGTCCAAATCGTTTGGAAATCATAGTGTTGTACTGAAAATAGTTGAATTGATTCGAAAATGATGAAAATTAATAAAAACTAGCCAAAAACAACGAAAATTGACTGAAAAAAAAACGAAATTAATTTATAAAAATAACATAAAACAACTTGTAATTCATAATTTAGCTTCAAATGTTCTGCAATAGCCAAAATTAGATGAAAATCATTGAAATCGGTGGGAAATGATGATATTGAAGTAAAAATTGTTAAATCGGTTCGAAAATAATACAAATTAATGCTTATTAACTAAAAATTAACCAAAAATAATGTAAATTAACAGAAAAAAACCGAAATCAACTTATAAACTGAGTTTCGATTCATAATTTTGGTTTTAAATGTTTTGCCATAGCTAAAAATAAGTAAAAACTATACAAAATGGTTTGGAAATCATAGTGTTGTACTGAAAATAGTTGAATTGATTCGAAAATGATGAAAATTAATAAAAACTAGCCGAAAACAACGAAAATTGACTGAAAAAAAAACGAAATTAATTTATAAAAATAACATAAAACAACTTGTAATTCATAATTTAGCTTCAAATGTTCTGCAATAGCCAAAATTAGATGAAAATCATTGAAATCGGTGGGAAATGATGATATTGAAGTAAAAATTGTTAAATCGGTTCGAAAATAATACAAATTAATGCTTATTAACTAAAAATTAACCAAAAATAATGTAAATTAACAGAAAAAAACCGAAATCAACTTATAAACTGAGTTTCGATTCATAATTTTGGTTTTAAATGTTTTGCCATAGCTAAAAATAAGTAAAAACTATACAAAATGGTTTGGAAATCATAGTGTTGTACTGAAAATAGTTGAATTGATTCGAAAATGATGAAAATTAATAAAAACTAGCCGAAAACAACGAAAATTGACTGAAAAAAAAAACGAAATTAATTTATAAAAATAACATAAAACAACTTGTAATTCATAATTTAGCTTCAAATGTTCTGCAATAGCCAAAATTAGATGAAAATCATTGAAATCGGTGGGAAATGATGATATTGAAGTAAAAATTGTTAAATCGGTTCGAAAATAATACAAATTAATGCTTATTAACTAAAAATTAACCAAAAATAATGTAAATTAACAGAAAAAAACCGAAATCAACTTATAAACTGAGTTTCGATTCATAATTTTGGTTTTAAATGTTTTGCCATAGCTAAAAATAAGTAAAAACTATACAAAATGGTTTGGAAATCATAGTGTTGTACTGAAAATAGTTGAATTGATTCGAAAATGATGAAAATTAATAAAAACTAGCCGAAAACAACGAAAATTGACTGAAAAAAAACGAAATTAATTTATAAAAATAACATAAAACAACTTGTAATTCATAATTTAGCTTCAAATGTTCTGCAATAGCCAAAATTAGATGAAAATCATTGAAATCGGTGGGAAATGATGATATTGAAGTAAAAATTGTTAAATCGGTTCGAAAATAATACAAATTAATGCTTATTAACTAAAAATTAACCAAAAATAATGTAAATTAACAGAAAAAAACCGAAATCAACTTATAAACTGAGTTTCGATTCATAATTTTAGTTTTAAATGTTTTGCCATAGCTAAAAATAAGTAAAAACTATACAAAATGGTTTGGAAATCATAGTGTTGTACTGAAAATAGTTGAATTGATTCGAAAATGATAAAAATCAATTAATACTAACTAAAAATTAATTAAAAACAACGAAAATAAACTGAAAAAATAAAGAAATTGATTTATAAAAACAAAAAAAAAACTCATTATTAATTATTATAGCTTTAAATGCTCTGTGATAGCTGATACGAATTGGAAATTATTGAAATTATTTGGAAATTATACTATTAATTGAAAAAAGATTGAATTGGTTTTTCGAAATAATACAAATTATCGCAAATCAACTGAACCGAACTAAAAATGATAATTTAAGCTAAAAATATTGAGTTTTCATGGAAAAAAGCTTAATTGGTTTGGAAATAATACAAAGTAACAGAAATTAACTAAAAAAAAAATCAAAAACTAACAAAAAACAAATCGTAATTATTAATCTAAGCTAATCAAGTACTTTGACAGCTAGAAATAACTGAAAAATGTCAAAATCATTTAGAAATAATCGAATTTGATTAAAAATTATTATGATAGTGGAGAATAATAAAAAAAAACAACTGAGAATAGCCATTGAAAAATGCAGAAAACTTCTAAACTAACTAAAAATTGTCGACAGTAGCTGAAAATAACAGAAAATCATCGAAATTGACACAAAATGATTAAATTTAGTGAAAAGTAGACAAATCAACAGTATTCTTCGAAAAATTATACAGAGAGATAGAAAAAAATGAACAAATATTGTAAGAAACAGTAGCAATATGACTTGTAGTAGATTCTGTCCCCTTGTATTTTGATCTATTACGAACATAACATCTATTTAGGTTTTACAAGAAGAAAAAGGGATCTTAGTTTCCATGGATCAATGTTTAAGAGACAAATGTAGCGAACTTCGTGAAGAAGTCCAATCATTAAGATCGTCCCAAACTCTAGAACGTCGTAATTCAGGTAAACTCACTACTGATATTACCGCAACAAACGATATAAATAATTTTTTTTTCGTTATTTCAGTACCTACAGCCGAAGACGAAGGTATATCATCATCGGAACGCACCCCGACCCCCGAAACCGACATACGACCAACGTCAGTCGTCTTTGAAAGGTACACCGCCCCGGAACCACAACGCGACAACGAATCAGAAGAAGAAACAACCATCGAAGAAGTCATACAAGAATTACAAGACATCATCAGTAACGAAGAAACCGAAGTTTACAACAGAGAAAATTTAAAAAACACCGAAGATAAATCAACATCCATTCATTTAGATATAACGAACGAATACGAAATAATCCCTTCTAATTTACAACCCGAACCTCCGAAAAAATCGAGAAGCCTAATCCACCTCTTCTTCCCCTCGGTCGATTACGAATGTAACACTAAAGAAATATATTTCGAAGCCGAAAGTTTGACAAGTGACAGTTCTTATTCGATATCGGATCGTTACGAAAAAAAATCCCCGTCGGAATCGAATTCGAATCGAAAAAAATCCGCCATCTTCCCAGGGCATTCGGTCGAAGTATCATACACGGAAATTAAACGAGAAGAAACTAAAACGAAAAGTTTGGATCGCGTTGATAATTTTGAATCGATTAACGTCGTCGTGACTAATAAAAATCCAGCTTCGAGATCGAAAAGCGATTCGGGGAATATATCAGGAACTTCTGTATGTAGGAGTATTTCCAATGTGTATGTGAATAATTCGAAGGACGTTTCACCAAAATTCGAATCTAATCGAGAAGAGAAACACAAAATGTTTTTACCAACCTACGGGGACGAAGTACTGTACTACTTTCCTAGAATCCAGGAAAGAAGATACAGTAACTCTTCCAGTTTCCTCAACAGGGGATATAATAACGCTGGATTATATTCAGGACGAACACTTAATACTCATCAATATTTTTCTAGAAGTAGAGAAATTATTGGTAGCGATTGCAGAAGTTCGGGAAAATTAACAGATTTTCCATCGGGGTTATATTAATATTATTAAGTGAAATTAAATTTCTTAATAGGTAAGTTTCAAAACGAAGTTTTTGTACAAATTTCACTTTTATTGCCAAAAACAAATTATTTCTCTCGGTGTACTTTTTTTAAGGACAATATAATTTCCTTTTATACAACAAGAACAGGTAAAATCACAATTAATTTTTCACTCCACCGATAAATGCTCAATAATAATTACTAAATACTTAAAATATATCATATAACTATATAAAAGTTCACAAATATTAAAAAACTATAAAAAATAAAAGATTTATATAGGTTAAGTTTGATATTTCCATAGAAAACAAAACACGTTATTTCAGATTCGCATTCAACTGATTTTCAATTGTGTTTTTTTGTTATTTGCCGATGTAATAGAAAAAATGGAAATATTAGACACAATTTTGACACTAATACAATGCCGTTTCTTCTGATTTCCGACAGTGCATTTAGATGGTCTCATCTGTTGGTTAAAACGGCATGAAATGGAAAATATCATGAGGTAACTAGCTGAGCACGCGATGAACTATTCACAACACAAAAGTAATTATTTTAACTGAATTTTCCTGATATTAGGATTTAACAATGGAAAACTCGCCAGTATTAACAAATATAAATCGAGTGAGATTTTGTACCACCTAGCAAAGATGGCGGAACTGTCAATAACGTCATTCTAGAATGATCCATTACTTTGAAAATTGCAAATTTATTTTTTGTCGATTAATTATTTCTAATATTAAAAATGTATTAATATAAGTATCTATATATCTTTTGTTGAAATTAGTTCGAAACGCTTGTAAATAAATTGATAAAATCGAAAATTGAATTTAAAACTTTTTTTGTCCACCTAAATGAGATACTCGGTATAAAAATTGTGATTATTTGTATATATTCATAGTCGATAGATAATATTGTGCAATATTATGTCTTATTTGTTTTAGTAAATTTTTATTCGAATTCTAACACATATTTCATTATTTGTTTCCACATACCCGAAAATTCTTGATAAAATATAAGTAACTAATCACAAATTCTGGCATAATTTCTAACATTGTAAGTGTCTTTAAGCCCGCTTGTACACAGTAAAAAAATTATCACTCACAAAAACTTCATGTTCATTCTCCCGACGCGAGGCGAACTAAGAAAAAAAACTTTTCTGAGCTAAACACCAGACACTGTGTTGCCAGGTGCATAAATGAGCGGGAAGTTACGAGATTCGCTGATATCAACTTCGGGAGATTTCTTATTGAATTTGTGAGTTATAAAATTTGCATTGCATTTTTTTAATTACACTATTCTTCAATTCAATTATTGTATTAAAAAATGATGAAATTACAGTTGGAAAAAGGTTTTTAGGGTAAAACTTTTTAAACATTTGGCAATACTTGATAATTCAAGAAATGACTATTGTTCCCAACACGTGAATTTAACGAGTACAAGCGAGTTTATACTAAAATATTGCTCTCTATTATTTTTGCCAGTTGTTAAATCAATACAATAATTTAATTTCTTATTATTACATAATTTTGCATTTCCTATGAAAAATTTCTATGTATTTATAATAATTATAAACAAATAGTTTCTCATGTATCCTTTATTTATTATGAAAATAAATAGTTTAAAATTTTATTGTTTTATTTCAAAAGGAACTACTAAAACCTAGATTCTACAGCAATTAATGGTGATATAATTAGGCATCAGGTAAAATAAAGGTATGCAATAAACAGGCTCATTTAAATTTATTCTATTTTACAGAGGGTAGACGATTTTTTTGTCATTCAGTACATAAAAAGGGTGATCAAAATAAAAAAAGTTTGAATAATATTTATTTATTTCAATCAATTAACTGACACGAATTTATTTAAAATTGGTAGTACTCAATATTGGTTATGTTTTTATTAACAATAAAATTACGTCAGTTTACAATATAATCGATAATCTAATGAAAAAAAACTCGACATGATATGATACGAGGGGCGATCAATACTTTCAAGAAAAAATGGACAATAACATAATCTACATCAAGTTCCCAGTGACTACTATTGTTTGTAGACTAGAATCCAGTTTAATTGAAAATTTTTGTTGTCTTTATTATCAATTTATTACGAATATATTGTTTAAAATGACGTAATTTTTTTATTCAAAAATAATTCAATAAAAATTGGATTTTTACTTATACTAAATCTAAATGTATCACTTAAATATCACACTTCATACTTTGATAATAGAGCAACGAACGTTAGTTTCATATCGTAACAAAAAAAACTTCTAAAAATCTACTATATGTTTGAAAATTAGTGTATAAAAGTACAAGGTATTTCAGATGTTTCTGAAATGAAATGAAATAAATGCGGCAACGCCGCAAACATCATATGTACGATATGGCGCGAACCGAGTTGAAAGAAGGTGGCATCAGAAGAAATGAGTCTAACATTATTATTTTCTGCAGTAAATTGTGAATATGTGAAATTTATTATATTAGGTTATAGTTATAACAATCGGTAGTGATTTATGTTTCGTTCGAATGATTCTGTTGACGAAATTTTTATTTGAAAAGTACTAATACCACCTGAACAGTTCTTCAAGAAAGTATTATCCTTGGACCTGTTTTCCAGAAACGAATCATCCAAAATAAGTGATAACGAGTTTGTGATGTGTATAGTGTTAAAAGTATAATGGAAAGGTAATTTTTTTTAATGAATATAAAACACCTTGTACTTTGTAATGAATATCTATCTACATGTAACATTTCTTTTTTTAAAAATTAATTTTAATTTCTACAGCTTTTTTTCGGTTCTAAGTATAAAGCGTTCACGTTTTTCTCGGTCCTGATAAAAATATTTTAAAAAATCTCAAGGTCCCTTCTTAGAAAGATCACTATGTGTATTTATTTATTTAAGATATAATAATTTATTAGAGAAAAGGCAAAATCTAGCTTAAGTATTTTATTTATTTTTGCCCAGACGAAATTTTAAAACAACTCTAGATTGATATACAAAATATAATTATTTAAAATTTAATGTGGAGGACGTTCGTTTTTAATCTAAATCAGAAATTGTTTTATTGCAAAACATATTCTTCTATGTTGATTTGAATTTTTACTTGATATCTTTAAATCTTATAAAATAGTTTTTTGTTCCCAAATTTCGTCTAGCTTAAAATTACCTTTATATTATATCATTTTTCTACGACCATATATCGTTAATAAAACCTCAATTACCATCACGCAACACATTAAAAAATTGTTCTGAAAATATTTTTAATACAAAGTGGCATAAAAGAAAAGCATTTATTTGATTAGTGTAGTATCAGGAAGCTGTCAGTGACGGCCATTTTGTATGATAGAACATCCGGTTTTAATGCAGTGGTGCATCTCAATTCTCATTTTTTATAATTATTGACTACCAAGACATGATATTTTCTATAACTATCACTTTAATGCTTAAATTCGGTTGTTTGGTATTTGTTTAAGTGTCAAAAACAATACAAGTGGTCTTTTTTCGACACGATGTACAATAAATATTAATAATTAATGTATTTGGATAAACACATCTTTTGTTTGAATGTAATTTAATTTTTTGGTCGTAGAAACAATAAAATATGCTATTCAACAATTTACACAAGGGATATTAGTTTAAATTGAAAATAATATCACAATTATTATTAAGATGAGTAGATGAACTTTTGGTCCATAACCAGGGAATATGTATACTTTTTTTTATTATTCACATTAACAGATATGTTAAATATTTAGAATTTATTTATTTACAAATCTAATTATGTGCATTTTTATACAAAACAAAAACATTTCTTTTAATTCCTATTTTTAAATTTAAAGCTGCATAAATAACATTATTTAATTATTATACATTATATCAACAAATATTATTTCGAGCTCAAACTTCACGTTATAGTATTTCTAATGTCAATGTAAATACATACAAATTATTGAACTGACTTGTATATTTTAGGCTTTTCTATAATAATTGTGTTGCCCTTTACATAGGACAAACATCTCAATATTTACAAAATAGATCATGAAGTCATCAATGAAATGAAATAAATTTAAACACCGAAATTAGATAGAAATATTGAGTAAATGTCGATTATGAATATTATTATGTCATTAAATTCAATATACAACTTGTCCCAAGTATATACAGGCAATATTCCACTAATTTGAAAATATAATTATAAAATTTAAAACCTTATTAATGACGTTTTAAAAGTTGATTATATTTGACAGCCCTTGTTGTGGCTAATTCTATTTGTTTTATATTCAAATGTCATTAAAATCATTAGAAATACAACTAAATGCGACATACTGTATAAAGATAAGTTATTAAAGTGAAAAAATAATTTTTTTCGTGGTGTATGTAATTGATTTCTATGGTTTGCAATAACAAAAACGAATAAAAAGTTACAAAAAATTTTTGGGTCTCTCCACACATCACCCTGTATAAAAATATAGAGGTGTCTTCATATCAAATACTTTATACAGTATAAAGATAAGTTATTGACGTGAAAAAATAAATTTTTTTATTCATTTTGATTTTTGTGGCATTAAGTACTTTTGCATCTCATTTTGAGTTTGTTTATTGATATGGTGGGTTAATATTTCGATTCGACACGTAATGACACAAAGAAAAACGTTCATTATTTGCTAAATATTCAGTCTTATTCTGGTTCCGTTCCAACAAAAAATTTCGAACAAGTGAAGGTTACTTATATGATTTCAATATCTTATATTTAAATTTTATATTGTTTATATGCAAGAACGAACCGAAATTAATTCTTCTTGGAACATAATTTGAGTTACAATAGAGGTGATGCACATGCTTCGGACGATTCAAGACTAATTCTAGCCGTTGACACACACACACACACAAATTTTATTAGAAATGACATATTGGAAAGAAAGTTTTTTATGTCTCACTTTTTGGAAGATACTTTTGATATTTTTCGAAATAACAAAAGAAAAAAAGAAATTTTGTTCATATTCATATTAAAAAATCCGTTTATAGGAAAAACCAATAATTTCATACACCATATATAACATTATGTTCAAAGAAAAATAATATACAGAGACTGTCCCTAATTTGGATCTAATTATATAGTTCAAATTTGAATTTGAAGCATTTCTGGTAGACAAATTCGGCTGATTTTTTTTAAATTGATAATTGAAGCTAAATTAATAAGAAATATATTTTATAGTTCCCAAATTTGAAAAAAAAAAATAGAAACAATCATTAAAAAAAACAAGTTTACTTCTTAGACCACCCTGTATATACAAGTTCTTCGATTATTTCTATTACAATTGATTTAGAACTTGAACAATATCCGATCAAGTTATCATCCAAAATAAATAATAATTTATTTACTCATTATTAATATACAGAGTGTACTTTGTAGCATGATTTCTATATAAAAATGGTCATATCTTTTTAAATACCCTATATAATTTTATAAAACTATATAGGTTATGAACCAGGAGTATAAAATAAATTTAGATATGAGTTAATATACAGAGTGTCGTATTGTTTTGTCCAAATAAAGACTAACCTTTTGCCTACTATTTTAGTTTATAAATCATATTCACCCTGTATGTTCTTCATGTTAATTCACCCTGTATATTCTTCACGTTATTGATAACAATATTCAATATTCGGAAATTATTTACACATTCATGCAGTGTTGCCATTTAATAATATATATTACAATATAACGATATTTATAAATTGGGACACCCTATATACATTATTATTATTATTATATTATTATTATATGTATTGATGAATTATTTTATTAAAAAACAAATTAGTGTTGGAACTGTTAATTTTATTCCAAATTACAGTCCTAATATAACATTGATGTTATGTTTATCAATTTTCGAAAAATTATATTTCACAAAATAATTGAAATCGTTAAAATATTGAAATATTTAAAATATATATTTTGTATATAGGATAATAAACATTATGAGTAAATTATTGCTAGACGTTTCTGAGATACAAGACGTTAAAGTTAAATTACTAAAAATGGATGTCGAAAAAATTCAATTTCAGATGAATATTAAAAAAATAAGTGAAAATTGCGAGATTTCATCAATGCTAAGGTAGTTTGTCGTTTTTTTATCGGGAATAAATACAGGGGTGTATTGAAAAAGTTTTTGTATCGATATTGATACCTTAGCAGCATTTTTTCGTTTCGGTTGATAAGAAAGAAGATTTATAAATAAACGTAATTTTTGGATACATCCCTCAAGTGGATGACTTCACAGTCGTGGTGTAAATCTGACCCGAGCTTTGAGCTAGATTCACCTGGGTCGGCTGTGAAGTTGGCGGATTTTCAAATTTTGGTTTGCCCATCAAAAACGCTGGATTTGATTCGAGTCCAACCCCGTTTGGATTTAGGGATGAAGTCACCCCTATCAGTCCTAAAAAAATAAAAATTCCAGTTAATTTATTAAATTCAAAAATTTTAACATTCAACACGCCATGCCAAACATACATATTTAAATTAGGTGGGTCGCATAATTAAACACCCTGTAAATTTTATACAGGATTGGGGATAATATTTATTACGTACTTAGAGAAAATGTGACAAATTCTAGTAGAGACTAAGAAAATTACTTTCTATTGAGTTGTTAATGCTATTTTTTCTACGAAAACTAATTTTTGGTGTTTAAAAACAAAAAAAAAGGTAATTTGAGGCACCTATATTTGAAAAAATATCAAAATTGGTCGATATTAGAGGGAAAATAATATTTTTTTTCAATTTGAACAGGTTTATCTCGAAAACAAACTATGAGATCAAAGGAATTATAAAATGGACAATGTTAATTGTTTTTTGACAAACATATCTTCGATTAAAATTACTCAAACTTTAACCCTGTATATTTCTTTCAATTATGGAACTCAATGAATCTGATATAAACGGTCATTTAGACACATGTTTTCTCAATCGATTGATGTCAAAAATAAAACGATATCTCGAATGATTTCGGAAATATCGAATTTTTTATACAGACATGTCAAATTTTTTTTGGATTTTTTTAATTTTAGACAACGCTGAAACTATACATTTATTGTGAAGATATGCGAAAATTTATGCAATATATGCAAAGTTTCTCTTTTGATTTTCATGTATCACAACGTTGCCATGTCACAATTTTAAATACAATAAATTTAAATAGTGATATTTTCAAAAAAAAAATTACTCAAACTTTAACCCTGTATATTTCTTTCAATTATGGAACTCAATGAATCTGATATAAACGGTCATTTAGACACATGTTTTCTCATTCGATTGATGTCAAAAATAAAACGATATCTCGAATGGTTTCGGAAATATCGAATTTTTTATACAGACATGTCAAATTTTTTTTGGATTTTTTTAATTTTAGACAACGCTGAAACTATACATTTATTGTGAAGATATGCGAAAATTTATGCAATATATGTAACGTTTCTATTTTGATTTTCATGTATTACAACGTTGCCATGTCACAATTTTAAATACAATAAATTTAAATAGTGACATTTTCAAAAAAAAAAATTACTCAAACTTTAACCCTGTATATTTCTTTCAATTATGGAACTCAATGAATCTGATATAAACGGTCATTTAGGCACACATTTTCTCAATCGATTGATGTCAAAAATAAATCGATATCTCGAATGGTTTCGGAAATATCGAATTTTTTATATAGGCATGTCAAATTTTTTTTGGATTTTTTTAATATTAGACAACGCGGAAACTATACATTTATTGTGGAGATATGCGAAAATTTGTGCAATATATGCAACGTTTCTCTTTTGATTTTCATGTATCACAACGTTGCCATGTCACAATTTTAGATACAATAAATTTAAATAGTGATATTTGTCAAGAAAAAATTACTCAAACTTTAACCCTGTATATTTCTTTCAATTATGGAACTCAATGAATCTGACATAAACGGTCATTTAGACACATGTTTTCTCAATCGATTCATGTTAAAAATAAATCGATATCTCGAATGGTTTCGGAAATATCGAATTTTTTATACAGGCATGTCAAATTTTTTTTGGATTTTTTTAATTTTAGACAACGCTGAAACTATACATTTATTGTAAAGATATGCGAAAATTTATGCAATATATGTAACGTTTCTATTTTGATTTTCATGTATTACAACGTTGCCATGTCACAATTTTAAATACAATAAATTTAAATAGTGACATTTTCAAAAAAAAAAATTACTCAAACTTTAACCCTGTATATTTCTTTCAATTATGGAACTCAATGAATCTGATATAAACGGTCATTTAGGCACACATTTTCTCAATCGATTGATGTCAAAAATAAATCGATATCTCGAATGGTTTCGGAAATATCGAATTTTTTATACAGACATGTCAAATTTTTTTTGGATTTTTTTAATATTAGACAACGCGGAAACTATACATTTATTGTGGAGATATGCGAAAATTTGTGCAATATATGCAACGTTTCTCTTTTGATTTTCATGTATCACAACGTTGCCATGTCACAATTTTAGATACAATAAATTTAAATAGTGATATTTGTCAAGAAAAAATTACTCAAACTTTAACCCTGTATATTTCTTTCAATTATGGAACTCAATGAATCTGACATAAACGGTCATTTAGACACATGTTTTCTCAATCGATTCATGTTAAAAATAAATCGATATCTCGAATGGTTTCGGAAATATCGAATTTTTTATACAGGCATGTCAAATTTTTTTTGGATTTTTTTAATTTTAGACAACGCTGAAACTATACATTTATTGTAAAGATATGCGAAAATTTATGCAATATATGTAACGTTTCTATTTTGATTTTCATGTATTACAACGTTGCCATGTCACAATTTTAAATACAATAAATTTAAATAGTGACATTTTCAAAAAAAAAAATTACTCAAACTTTAACCCTGTATATTTCTTTCAATTATGGAACTCAATGAATCTGATATAAACGGTCATTTAGGCACACATTTTCTCAATCGATTGATGTCAAAAATAAATCGATATCTCGAATGGTTTCGGAAATATCGAATTTTTTATACAGACATGTCAAATTTTTTTTGGATTTTTTTAATATTAGACAACGCGGAAACTATACATTTATTGTGGAGATATGCGAAAATTTGTGCAATATATGCAACGTTTCTCTTTTGATTTTCATGTATCACAACGTTGCCATGTCACAATTTTAGATACAATAAATTTAAATAGTGATATTTGTCAAGAAAAAATTACTCAAACTTTAACCCTGTATATTTCTTTCAATTATGGAACTCAATGAATCTGACATAAACGGTCATTTAGACACATGTTTTCTCAATCGATTGATGTCAAAAATAAAACGATATCTCGAATGGTTTCGGAAATATCGAATTTTTTATACAGACATGTCAAATTTTTTTTGGATTTTTTTAATTTTAGACAACGCTGAAACTATACATTTATTGTGGAGATATGCGAAAATTTATGCAATATATGCAACGTTTCTCTTTTGATTTTCATGTATCACAACGTTGCCATGTCACAATTTTAAATACAATAAATTTAAATAGTGATATTTTCAAAAAAAAAAAATTACTCAAACTTTAACCCTGTATATTTCTTTCAATTATGGAACTCAATGAATCTGATATAAACGGTCATTTAGACACATTTTTTCTCAATCGATTCATGTTAAAAATAAATCGATATCTCGAATGGTTTCGGAAATATCGAATTTTTTATACAGGCAAGTCAAATTTTTTTTGGATTTTTTGAATTTTAGACAACGCTGAAACTATACATTTATTGTAAAGATATGCGAAAATTTATGCAATATATGCAACGTTTCTCTTTTGATTTTCATGTATCACAACGTTGCCATGTCACAATTTTAAATACAATAAATTTAAATAGTGACATTTTCAAAAAAAAAAATTACTCAAACTTTAACCCTGTATATTTCTTTCAATTATGGAACTCAATGAATCTGATATAAACGGTCATTTAGACACATTTTTTCTCAATCGATTCATGTTAAAAATAAATCGATATCTCGAATGGTTTCGGAAATATCGAATTTTTTATACAGGCATGTCAAATTTTTTTTGGATTTTTTGAATTTTAGACAACGCTGAAACTATACATTTATTGTGAAGATATGCGAAAATTTATGCAATATATGCAACGTTTCTCTTTTGATTTTCATGTATTACAACGTTGCCATGTCACAATTTTAAATACAATAAATTTAAATAGTGACATTTTCAAAAAAAAAAAAATTACTCAAACTTTAACCCTGTATATTTCTTTCAATTATGGAACTCAATGAATCTGATATAAACGGTCATTTAGACACATGTTTTCTCAATCGATTCATGTCGAAAATAAAACGATATCTCGAATGGTTTCGGAAATATCGAATTTTTTATACAGGCATGTCAAATTTTTTTTGGATTTTTTGAATTTTAGACAACGCTGAAACTATACATTTATTGTGAAGATATGCGAAAATTTATGCAATATATGCAACGTTTCTCTTTTGATTTTCATGTATTACAACGTTGCCATGTCACAATTTTAAATACAATAAATTTAAATAGTGATATTTTCAAAAAAAAAATTACTCAAACTTTAACCCTATATATTTCTTTCAATTATGGAACTCAATGAATCTGATATAAACGGTCATTTAGGCACACATTTTCTCAATCGATTGATGTCAAAAATAAATCGATATCTCGAATGGTTTTGGAAATATCGAATTTTTTATATAGCCATGTCAAATTTTTTTTGGATTTTTTTAATTTTAGACAACGTTGAAACTATACATTTATTGTAAAGGAATGTGAAAATTTATTTAATACTATGTATTTTCAAGGGAAAATTTTAAAATACGTGAGTTTTGAAAAGTTGTTTATACCGGGGGATACCAAAAATTAGTCAAAAAGCGTGAGACAAAATTAACCCTCGACCTAATTTTATGATTTCCTTATAACATTACTAAGTTTGGGGAGTTTTTTAATCAAATTTACAAAAAAATCTGCGTTAATGACCCTTTTTTGACGTCTGTAAATCTCGTTACTTCTTCTTGTCACAAAAAAGAAGAAGAATTGTTTTTGTTTGCTTTTTAGAGGTTAGTTTTGGGAAAATTGTTAACAAACGTGAATCAATCATATTTAAACATTCAATAATGATATTTGGGTGTTGAAATTGATATTTGCTATCAACGATTCATATCAGTTTAGTGCCTAATTCAACTACAAGTCACGATTGAAAGTTTTATGGTACATGCTGACCTCCTATTTAGAAATTTATCTAGAAAATATAGAAGGAAAGGTATAAAAACACATGCTTCACTGTTTTTTTGTCATAAAATCCACATTCGAAGATAGACCTTGGCTTCCATTACAAAAAAAAAACGTTTAACGTTTTTTAGATCCCTTTGACGCTAAAGAATAATCCGAAAACGAAAGGTCTATATTCAAATCGAAATATCACGATAAATATTTAATGATTGTTTTTTATACCCCTCGTACTATTCAACCGGTTCAGTACTTGTGGTACCATTCGATCTGACATTGGAGTGACGACGGTTCTGATCTGAAAAAATTAAATTCGATTTTACAAAAAATATATATATAGGAAAAGTCAGTTTGCAATCGAATAAAATCCGAATCGGGATCGAGCTTACCACAAAAATACACGTTTATTCTTGTTTTAAAAGTGCTGTAAGCTTCCGGATTGTTATTTACATAAAACGAAGTTAACCAAGTTTTTTCTAAATATTAAAAAATATCAATAAAGTTGTCGGATTGATCTTGGGCTCCCAATGTTTTAAGATAGTGTGCGGAATATTTCAAATTACGAAAAAGTGGTAAAAGGATGTTATTCACCCGATTCTTCAGTGCCTAAACATATATTTGAACCATTTAAATGAGATAATGAGGAATTTTCAGCGTCGAAATTGGACGCACATGGCGCGGTCGACACACAAGCTCAAAATGGTTTCAAACCTGCGAATTTTTTTAAATGCAGCTCCGATTTTCCTGAAAATTTAGAATTAAGCTCATCTTATCTTCCATCTCAAGATCTACATGATCGCAAGGTGTGGAAAAGGGATGAAAACCACCCCCTATCGAAAAATACTAATTTTATAGTTTTTCATACTTGTTTTCAATTCAAATGTTTTTCGTTTATGCGGCATAAATATCTTAACATATTGTTTTATATATTTTGAAGTATCAACCCTTAAAAATCTTTAAAAACTACCCTTCTAATGATAATAATATAGGAAAACATCTTTTAACGATTTAAAACATTGCAATTTCATTTTTACTGTGAAAAATTCATTAATAATATTTAATTGATTATCAATTTTTATTATTCAACCCTTAAAAACTACCCCTTTGCAAAGAATGAAATAAAAATAAATCTTATGACTGACAACTTTTAGATTTTGCATTTTTTTTTTGGTATTAATGTTTATTGTCTCTACTTGAAGTAATTTTTAATTGTGTATACCTTGTCAACCCTTAAGAACCACCCTTTTGATAAAAAATAAAAAATTTTTAATGACTGTTAATGTTTTGATTTTGAATTATTTCGGTATCCAAGTGTATTTGCCAAACACGAAGTGATTTTTCATTCCCTACACCCTGACACCCCTTAAGAACCACCCCTTTACCAAAATTATAAGTATATCATCTCTTGGTACTCTCAAATGTACCTTTAGGTAACTAAGCATCAACAGAAAAAAATCCGTGCGCCAAAATTTAAAAATTTTTCATAATCTATAATTCACAAAAAATTTTTTTTATTTTTTTATGTAACTTCATTAATTTTGAAGCTATCGCATTCTACAAAAAACCATTTTGAAGGTAATTTTCAGGGCTACAAGCCTATGTATGTTAGAAGGGCTTGAGATCCTCCACATTTTATTAATAAAGGGTCAAAGGTCAAAGCGCTATAGTGACGGATTAATTTGGTTATAACTCCGTTAATTTTTATACTAAAAAAAGAATAAAAAAAGCAAAATAATCGTCATAAAAAATGCTTCAATTTGACTGTTTATTTGTTTTTGTATGTTTTATAGTTATGAAGAAAAAAATTGTTTTTTTGAAAAATTAAAAAAAAAGTATTATTTAAAGCTTATTTTTCCCAAAATTATACATTTCTAATCAGCCAAACTTTCAGATGTCGTGAATAACATCCAAATAAAGTATTTGGTTCAAGGAATAAGTTTAATTTTGATTTTAAATGAAATGGCATTAGTTTTAGTGTAATTTTTTTAACTTTTAACTATTTTACGTCATATCTCACTAAAATTTCAGTCAAAACGACTTTTATTAGTAATCATTTGAAAGGTCTTTTTAAGCTCTTTAAAAAGTATTTTATGACTTTTTGTAGAAAAATGTACCGTTTTCCCGTTATTTGAGGTTAAATACTCAATTACGTAAAACAAAAGCTATTCAATATATATAACTGGCTTTAGGTAGAACATTAAGATCTTGAAATATAACTTAATTTCTTTGTTTTTTTATAATTTTCATTTTTGTTCACTACACTTTTTTCGATAAAATGCATCATTACAGAGTTATACGTAAAAAACTATTGAAAAATGCGGTTTTTCAACGAAAAATCTGACACTGAAAAACTATTCATCCGACGAAAAAACTTCATATGACATTTTTCACTTTAAATTGGCTAATCTCTCGATTTCTGTGGTTATTTTGGGCGAAAAATTTTCCGCCCCCGAAAAGGGGCGGAATCACCCCCCCGGGGGAGGTTGCACATTTCGGCACCAAGCAGATCTCGTTTTTTAGATACACACCACTCATCTGTCGACATTTCAAATAAATCGGTGCTGCACTAAACACTAAAGAATTCGAAAACCCAGCTGTTCACACCGCCGTCGATGCGATTAAGCTGGTGCGTCATCCTCCGCAGGGAATCCCATAATCTGTGACCCCATTGTCGTCTAATGACGTCTTCTTCGATTGCAGTCGGTCAATCGTTAAATTTTTTTCTTTTCCGGTGATTTTTGATGATGAAAGTTTCGGTTAGTTAGGGGTCGATGGATTATTGTTTTTATTGAGAAAATTGTTAAAAATTTTGATATAGTTCATAAAGTCGGTAATTATACACTTTCGCGGTCACCTGGTTTTTTGGTTAGGTTAGGTTAGGTTAGGTTAGGTTGGCTCTAGAAAATCGAAAAATGGATGGATTTTAATGATCTTGGTCTCAAAATGTTCCATTTTACGGCGGATTTATAAAAAAAATTAGTAGAAATAACTGGAATGAAAATTTTTCATAGTTTTACTGTTTTAAATCGTAAAAAAAACGGTTTTGCAAAATAATCTTTTACAAAAAATTATGTTAATTATACACTTTCGCGGTCACCCGGTTTTTTGGTTAGGTTAGGTTAGGTTAGGTTTGGTTAGGTTGGCTCTAGAAAATCGAAAAATGGATGGATTTTAATGATCTTGGTCTCAAAATGTTCCATTTTACGGCGGATTTATAAAAAAAATTAGTAGAAATAACTGGAATGAAAATTTTTCATAGTTTTACTGTTTTAAATCGTAAAAAAAACGGTTTTGCAAAATAATCTTTTACAAAAAATTATGTTAATTATACACTTTCGCGGTCACCCGGTTTTTTGGTTAGGTTAGGTTGGCTCTAGAAAATCGAAAAATGGATGGATTTTAATGATCTTGGTCTCAAAATGTTCCATTTTACGGCGGATTTATAAAAAAAATTAGTAGAAATAACTGGAATGAAAATTTTTCATAGTTTTACTGTTTTAAATCGTAAAAAAAACGGTTTTGCAAAATAATCTTTTACAAAAAATTATGTTAATTATACACTTTCGCGGTCACCCGGTTTTTTGGTTAGGTTAGGTTGGCTCTAGAAAATCGAAAAATGGATGGATTTTAATGATCTTGGTCTCAAAATGTTCCATTTTACGGCGGATTTATAAAAAAAATTAGTAGAAATAACTGGAATGAAAATTTTTCATAGTTTTACTGTTTTAAATCGTAAAAAAAACGGTTTTGCAAAATAATCTTTTACAAAAAATTATGTTAATTATACACTTTCGCGGTCACCCGGTTTTTTGGTTAGGTTAGGTTAGGTTAGGTTAGGTTAGGTTAGGTTAGGTTAGGTTGGCTCTAGAAAATCGAAAAATGGATGGATTTTAATGATCTTGGTCTCAAAATGTTCCATTTTACGGCGGATTTATAAAAAAAATTAGTAGAAATAACTGGAATGAAAATTTTTCATAGTTTTACTGTTTTAAATCGTAAAAAAAACGGTTTTGCAAAATAATCTTTTACAAAAAATTATGTTAATTATACACTTTCGCGGTCACCCGGTTTTTTGGTTAGGTTAGGTTGGCTCTAGAAAATCGAAAAATGGATGGATTTTAATGATCTTGGTCTCAAAATGTTCCATTTTACGGCGGATTTATAAAAAAAATTAGTAGAAATAACTGGAATGAAAATTTTTCATAGTTTTACTGTTTTAAATCGTAAAAAAAACGGTTTTGCAAAATAATCTTTTACAAAAAATTATGTTAATTATACACTTTCGCGGTCACCCGGTTTTTTGGTTAGGTTAGGTTAGGTTAGGTTTGGTTAGGTTGGCTCTAGAAAATCGAAAAATGGATGGATTTTAATGATCTTGGTCTCAAAATGTTCCATTTTACGGCGGATTTATAAAAAAAATTAGTAGAAATAACTGGAATGAAAATTTTTCATAGTTTTACTGTTTTAAATCGTAAAAAAAACGGTTTTGCAAAATAATCTTTTACAAAAAATTATGTTAATTATACACTTTCGCGGTCACCCGGTTTTTTGGTTAGGTTAGGTTGGCTCTAGAAAATCGAAAAATGGATGGATTTTAATGATCTTGGTCTCAAAATGTTCCATTTTACGGCGGATTTATAAAAAAAATTAGTAGAAATAACTGGAATGAAAATTTTTCATAGTTTTACTGTTTTAAATCGTAAAAAAAACGGTTTTGCAAAATAATCTTTTACAAAAAATTATGTTAATTATACACTTTCGCGGTCACCCGGTTTTTTGGTTAGGTTAGGTTAGGTTAGGTTAGGTTAGGTTAGGTTAGGTTAGGTTAGGTTGGCTCTAGAAAATCGAAAAATGGATGGATTTTAATGATCTTGGTCTCAAAATGTTCCATTTTACGGCGGATTTATAAAAAAAATTAGTAGAAATAACTGGAATGAAAATTTTTCATAGTTTTACTGTTTTAAATCGTAAAAAAAACGGTTTTGCAAAATAATCTTTTACAAAAAATTATGTTAATTATACACTTTCGCGGTCACCCGGTTTTTTGGTTAGGTTAGGTTAGGTTAGGTTAGGTTAGGTTAGGTTGGCTCTAGAAAATAGAAAAATGGATGGATGTTAATGATCTTGGTCTCAAAATGTTCCATTTTACGGCGGATTTATAAAAAAAATTAGTAGAAATAACTGGAATGAAAATTTTTTATAGTTTTACTGTTTTAAATCGTAAAAAAAACGGTTTTGCAAAATAATCTTTTACAAAAAATTATGTTAATTATACACTTTCGCGGTCACCCGGTTTTTTGGTTAGGTTAGGTTAGGTTAGGTTTGGTTAGGTTGGCTCTAGAAAATCGAAAAATGGATGGATTTTAATGATCTTGGTCTCAAAATGTTCCATTTTACGGCGGATTTATAAAAAAAATTAGTAGAAATAACTGGAATGAAAATTTTTTATAGTTTTACTGTTTTAAATCGTAAAAAAAACGGTTTTGCAAAATAATCTTTTACAAAAAATTATGTTAATTATACACTTTCGCGGTCACCCGGTTTTTTGGTTAGGTTAGGTTAGGTTAGGTTGGCTCTAGAAAATCGAAAAATGGATGGATTTTAATGATCTTGGTCTCAAAATGTTCCATTTTACGGCGGATTTATAAAAAAAATTAGTAGAAATAACTGGAATGAAAATTTTTCATAGTTTTACTGTTTTAAATCGTAAAAAAAACGGTTTTGCAAAATAATCTTTTACAAAAAATTATGTTAATTATACACTTTCGCGGTCACCCGGTTTTTTGGTTAGGTTAGGTTAGGTTAGGTTAGGTTGGCTCTAGAAAATCGAAAAATGGATGGATTTTAATGATCTTGGTCTCAAAATGTTCCATTTTACGGCGGATTTATAAAAAAAATTAGTAGAAATAACTGGAATGAAAATTTTTTATAGTTTTACTGTTTTAAATCGTAAAAAAAACGGTTTTGCAAAATAATCTTTTACAAAAAATTATGTTAATTATACACTTTCGCGGTCACCCGGTTTTTTGGTTAGGTTAGGTTAGGTTAGGTTTGGTTAGGTTGGCTCTAGAAAATCGAAAAATGGATGGATGTTAATGATCTTGGTCTCAAAATGTTCCATTTTACGGCGGATTTATAAAAAAAATTAGTAGAAATAACTGGAATGAAAATTTTTCATAGTTTTACTGTTTTAAATCGTAAAAAAAACGGTTTTGCAAAATAATCTTTTACAAAAAATTATGTTAATTATACACTTTCGCGGTCACCCGGTTTTTTGGTTAGGTTAGGTTAGGTTAGGTTAGGTTAGGTTAGGTTGGCTCTAGAAAATCGAAAAATGGATGGATTTTAATGATCTTGGTCTCAAAATGTTCCATTTTACGGCGGATTTATAAAAAAAATTAGTAGAAATAACTGGAATGAAAATTTTTCATAGTTTTACTGTTTTAAATCGTAAAAAAAACGGTTTTGCAAAATAATCTTTTACAAAAAATTATGTTAATTATACACTTTCGCGGTCACCCGGTTTTTTGGTTAGGTTAGGTTAGGTTAGGTTAGGTTAGGTTAGGTTGGCTCTAGAAAATAGAAAAATGGATGGATGTTAATGATCTTGGTCTCAAAATGTTCCATTTTACGGCGGATTTATAAAAAAAATTAGTAGAAATAACTGGAATGAAAATTTTTCATAGTTTTACTGTTTTAAATCGTAAAAAAAACGGTTTTGCAAAATAATCTTTCACAAAAAATTATGTTAATTATACACTTTCGCGGTCACCCGGTTTTTTGGTTAGGTTAGGTTAGGTTAGGTTAGGTTAGGTTGGCTCTAGAAAATCGAAAAATGGATGGATTTTAATGATCTTGGTCTCAAAATGTTCCATTTTACGGCGGATTTATAAAAAAAATTAGTAGAAATAACTGGAATGAAAATTTT
Source organism: Diorhabda carinulata (assembly GCF_026250575.1). Lineage (NCBI taxonomy): Eukaryota > Metazoa > Arthropoda > Insecta > Coleoptera > Chrysomelidae > Diorhabda > Diorhabda carinulata. Next base: position 3,824,085 of record NC_079464.1, on the reverse strand, counting down.
TCATAGTTTTACTGTTTTAAATCGTAAAAAAAACGGTTTTGCAAAATAATCTTTTACAAAAAATTATGTTAATTATACACTTTCGCGGTCACCCGGTTTTTTGGTTAGGTTAGGTTAGGTTAGGTTAGGTTAGGTTAGGTTGGCTCTAGAAAATAGAAAAATGGATGGATGTTAATGATCTTGGTCTCAAAATGTTCCATTTTACGGCGGATTTATAAAAAAAATTAGTAGAAATAACTGGAATGAAAATTTTTCATAGTTTTACTGTTTTAAATCGTAAAAAAAACGGTTTTGCAAAATAATCTTTTACAAAAAATTATGTTAATTATACACTTTCGCGGTCACCCGGTTTTTTGGTTAGGTTAGGTTAGGTTAGGTTAGGTTAGGTTAGGTTGGCTCTAGAAAATCGAAAAATGGATGGATTTTAATGATCTTGGTCTCAAAATGTTCCATTTTACGGCGGATTTATAAAAAAAATTAGTAGAAATAACTGGAATGAAAATTTTTCATAGTTTTACTGTTTTAAATCGTAAAAAAAACGGTTTTGCAAAATAATCTTTTACAAAAAATTATGTTAATTATACACTTTCGCGGTCACCCGGTTTTTTGGTTAGGTTAGGTTAGGTTAGGTTAGGTTAGGTTAGGTTGGCTCTAGAAAATAGAAAAATGGATGGATGTTAATGATCTTGGTCTCAAAATGTTCCATTTTACGGCGGATTTATAAAAAAAATTAGTAGAAATAACTGGAATGAAAATTTTTTATAGTTTTACTGTTTTAAATCGTAAAAAAAACGGTTTTGCAAAATAATCTTTCACAAAAAATTATGTTAATTATACACTTTCGCGGTCACCCGGTTTTTTGGTTAGGTTAGGTTAGGTTAGGTTAGGTTAGGTTGGCTCTAGAAAATCGAAAAATGGATGGATTTTAATGATCTTGGTCTCAAAATGTTCCATTTTACGGCGGATTTATAAAAAAAATTAGTAGAAATAACTGGAATGAAAATTTTTCATAGTTTTACTGTTTTAAATCGTAAAAAAAACGGTTTTGCAAAATAATCTTTTACAAAAAATTATGTTAATTATACACTTTCGCGGTCACCCGGTTTTTTGGTTAGGTTAGGTTAGGTTAGGTTAGGTTAGGTTAGGTTGGCTCTAGAAAATAGAAAAATGGATGGATGTTAATGATCTTGGTCTCAAAATGTTCCATTTTACGGCGGATTTATAAAAAAAATTAGTAGAAATAACTGGAATGAAAATTTTTCATAGTTTTACTGTTTTAAATCGTAAAAAAAACGGTTTTGCAAAATAATCTTTTACAAAAAATTATGTTAATTATACACTTTCGCGGTCACCCGGTTTTTTGGTTAGGTTAGGTTAGGTTAGGTTAGGTTAGGTTAGGTTGGCTCTAGAAAATAGAAAAATGGATGGATGTTAATGATCTTGGTCTCAAAATGTTCCATTTTACGGCGGATTTATAAAAAAAATTAGTAGAAATAACTGGAATGAAAATTTTTTATAGTTTTACTGTTTTAAATCGTAAAAAAAACGGTTTTGCAAAATAATCTTTTACAAAAAATTATGTTAATTATACACTTTCGCGGTCACCCGGTTTTTTGGTTAGGTTAGGTTAGGTTAGGTTTGGTTAGGTTGGCTCTAGAAAATCGAAAAATGGATGGATGTTAATGATCTTGGTCTCAAAATGTTCCATTTTACGGCGGATTTATAAAAAAAATTAGTAGAAATAACTGGAATGAAAATTTTTCATAGTTTTACTGTTTTAAATCGTAAAAAAAACGGTTTTGCAAAATAATCTTTTACAAAAAATTATGTTAATTATACACTTTCGCGGTCACCCGGTTTTTTGGTTAGGTTAGGTTAGGTTAGGTTGGCTCTAGAAAATCGAAAAATGGATGGATTTTAATGATCTTGGTCTCAAAATGTTCCATTTTACGGCGGATTTATAAAAAAAATTAGTAGAAATAACTGGAATGAAAATTTTTCATAGTTTTACTGTTTTAAATCGTAAAAAAAACGGTTTTGCAAAATAATCTTTTACAAAAAATTATGTTAATTATACACTTTCGCGGTCACCCGGTTTTTTGGTTAGGTTAGGTTAGGTTAGGTTAGGTTGGCTCTAGAAAATCGAAAAATGGATGGATTTTAATGATCTTGGTCTCAAAATGTTCCATTTTACGGCGGATTTATAAAAAAAATTAGTAGAAATAACTGGAATGAAAATTTTTTATAGTTTTACTGTTTTAAATCGTAAAAAAAACGGTTTTGCAAAATAATCTTTCACAAAAAATTATGTTAATTATACACTTTCGCGGTCACCCGGTTTTTTGGTTAGGTTAGGTTAGGTTAGGTTAGGTTAGGTTGGCTCTAGAAAATCGAAAAATGGATGGATTTTAATGATCTTGGTCTCAAAATGTTCCATTTTACGGCGGATTTATAAAAAAAATTAGTAGAAATAACTGGAATGAAAATTTTTCATAGTTTTACTGTTTTAAATCGTAAAAAAAACGGTTTTGCAAAATAATCTTTTACAAAAAATTATGTTAATTATACACTTTCGCGGTCACCCGGTTTTTTGGTTAGGTTAGGTTAGGTTAGGTTAGGTTAGGTTAGGTTGGCTCTAGAAAATAGAAAAATGGATGGATGTTAATGATCTTGGTCTCAAAATGTTCCATTTTACGGCGGATTTATAAAAAAAATTAGTAGAAATAACTGGAATGAAAATTTTTCATAGTTTTACTGTTTTAAATCGTAAAAAAAACGGTTTTGCAAAATAATCTTTTACAAAAAATTATGTTAATTATACACTTTCGCGGTCACCCGGTTTTTTGGTTAGGTTAGGTTAGGTTAGGTTAGGTTAGGTTAGGTTGGCTCTAGAAAATAGAAAAATGGATGGATGTTAATGATCTTGGTCTCAAAATGTTCCATTTTACGGCGGATTTATAAAAAAAATTAGTAGAAATAACTGGAATGAAAATTTTTTATAGTTTTACTGTTTTAAATCGTAAAAAAAACGGTTTTGCAAAATAATCTTTCACAAAAAATTATGTTAATTATACACTTTCGCGGTCACCCGGTTATTTGGTTAGGTTAGGTTAGGTTAGGTTAGGTTAGGTTGGCTCTAGAAAATCGAAAAATGGATGGATTTTAATGATCTTGGTCTCAAAATGTTCCATTTTACGGCGGATTTATAAAAAAAATTAGTAGAAATAACTGGAATGAAAATTTTTCATAGTTTTACTGTTTTAAATCGTAAAAAAAACGGTTTTGCAAAATAATCTTTTACAAAAAATTATGTTAATTATACACTTTCGCGGTCACCCGGTTTTTTGGTTAGGTTAGGTTAGGTTAGGTTAGGTTAGGTTGGCTCTAGAAAATCGAAAAATGGATGGATGTTAATGATCTTGGTCTCAAAATGTTCCATTTTACGGCGGATTTATAAAAAAAATTAGTAGAAATAACTGGAATGAAAATTTTTCATAGTTTTACTGTTTTAAATCGTAAAAAAAACGGTTTTGCAAAATAATCTTTTACAAAAAATTATGTTAATTATACACTTTCGCGGTCACCCGGTTTTTTGGTTAGGTTAGGTTAGGTTAGGTTAGGTTAGGTTAGGTTGGCTCTAGAAAATAGAAAAATGGATGGATGTTAATGATCTTGGTCTCAAAATGTTCCATTTTACGGCGGATTTATAAAAAAAATTAGTAGAAATAACTGGAATGAAAATTTTTCATAGTTTTACTGTTTTAAATCGTAAAAAAAACGGTTTTGCAAAATAATCTTTTACAAAAAATTATGTTAATTATACACTTTCGCGGTCACCCGGTTTTTTGGTTAGGTTAGGTTAGGTTAGGTTAGGTTAGGTTAGGTTAGGTTGGCTCTAGAAAATAGAAAAATGGATGGATGTTAATGATCTTGGTCTCAAAATGTTCCATTTTACGGCGGATTTATAAAAAAAATTAGTAGAAATAACTGGAATGAAAATTTTTTATAGTTTTACTGTTTTAAATCGTAAAAAAAACGGTTTTGCAAAATAATCTTTTACAAAAAATTATGTTAATTATACACTTTCGCGGTCACCCGGTTTTTTGGTTAGGTTAGGTTAGGTTAGGTTTGGTTAGGTTGGCTCTAGAAAATCGAAAAATGGATGGATGTTAATGATCTTGGTCTCAAAATGTTCCATTTTACGGCGGATTTATAAAAAAAATTAGTAGAAATAACTGGAATGAAAATTTTTCATAGTTTTACTGTTTTAAATCGTAAAAAAAACGGTTTTGCAAAATAATCTTTTACAAAAAATTATGTTAATTATACACTTTCGCGGTCACCCGGTTTTTTGGTTAGGTTAGGTTAGGTTAGGTTAGGTTAGGTTAGGTTGGCTCTAGAAAATAGAAAAATGGATGGATGTTAATGATCTTGGTCTCAAAATGTTCCATTTTACGGCGGATTTATAAAAAAAATTAGTAGAAATAACTGGAATGAAAATTTTTCATAGTTTTACTGTTTTAAATCGTAAAAAAAACGGTTTTGCAAAATAATCTTTTACAAAAAATTATGTTAATTATACACTTTCGCGGTCACCCGGTTTTTTGGTTAGGTTAGGTTAGGTTAGGTTAGGTTAGGTTAGGTTGGCTCTAGAAAATAGAAAAATGGATGGATGTTAATGATCTTGGTCTCAAAATGTTCCATTTTACGGCGGATTTATAAAAAAAATTAGTAGAAATAACTGGAATGAAAATTTTTTATAGTTTTACTGTTTTAAATCGTAAAAAAAACGGTTTTGCAAAATAATCTTTTACAAAAAATTATGTTAATTATACACTTTCGCGGTCACCCGGTTTTTTGGTTAGGTTAGGTTAGGTTAGGTTTGGTTAGGTTGGCTCTAGAAAATCGAAAAATGGATGGATGTTAATGATCTTGGTCTCAAAATGTTCCATTTTACGGCGGATTTATAAAAAAAATTAGTAGAAATAACTGGAATGAAAATTTTTCATAGTTTTACTGTTTTAAATCGTAAAAAAAACGGTTTTGCAAAATAATCTTTTACAAAAAATTATGTTAATTATACACTTTCGCGGTCACCCGGTTTTTTGGTTAGGTTAGGTTAGGTTAGGTTGGCTCTAGAAAATCGAAAAATGGATGGATTTTAATGATCTTGGTCTCAAAATGTTCCATTTTACGGCGGATTTATAAAAAAAATTAGTAGAAATAACTGGAATGAAAATTTTTCATAGTTTTACTGTTTTAAATCGTAAAAAAAACGGTTTTGCAAAATAATCTTTTACAAAAAATTATGTTAATTATACACTTTCGCGGTCACCCGGTTTTTTGGTTAGGTTAGGTTAGGTTAGGTTAGGTTGGCTCTAGAAAATCGAAAAATGGATGGATTTTAATGATCTTGGTCTCAAAATGTTCCATTTTACGGCGGATTTATAAAAAAAATTAGTAGAAATAACTGGAATGAAAATTTTTTATAGTTTTACTGTTTTAAATCGTAAAAAAAACGGTTTTGCAAAATAATCTTTTACAAAAAATTATGTTAATTATACACTTTCGCGGTCACCCGGTTTTTTGGTTAGGTTAGGTTAGGTTAGGTTAGGTTAGGTTAGGTTGGCTCTAGAAAATAGAAAAATGGATGGATGTTAATGATCTTGGTCTCAAAATGTTCCATTTTACGGCGGATTTATAAAAAAAATTAGTAGAAATAACTGGAATGAAAATTTTTCATAGTTTTACTGTTTTAAATCGTAAAAAAAACGGTTTTGCAAAATAATCTTTTACAAAAAATTATGTTAATTATACACTTTCGCGGTCACCCGGTTTTTTGGTTAGGTTAGGTTAGGTTAGGTTAGGTTAGGTTAGGTTGGCTCTAGAAAATAGAAAAATGGATGGATGTTAATGATCTTGGTCTCAAAATGTTCCATTTTACGGCGGATTTATAAAAAAAATTAGTAGAAATAACTGGAATGAAAATTTTTTATAGTTTTACTGTTTTAAATCGTAAAAAAAACGGTTTTGCAAAATAATCTTTTACAAAAAATTATGTTAATTATACACTTTCGCGGTCACCCGGTTTTTTGGTTAGGTTAGGTTAGGTTAGGTTAGGTTAGGTTGGCTCTAGAAAATCGAAAAATGGATGGATGTTAATGATCTTGGTCTCAAAATGTTCCATTTTACGGCGGATTTATAAAAAAAATTAGTAGAAATAACTGGAATGAAAATTTTTCATAGTTTTACTGTTTTAAATCGTAAAAAAAACGGTTTTGCAAAATAATCTTTTACAAAAAATTATGTTAATTATACACTTTCGCGGTCACCCGGTTTTTTGGTTAGGTTAGGTTAGGTTAGGTTAGGTTAGGTTAGGTTGGCTCTAGAAAATAGAAAAATGGATGGATGTTAATGATCTTGGTCTCAAAATGTTCCATTTTACGGCGGATTTATAAAAAAAATTAGTAGAAATAACTGGAATGAAAATTTTTCATAGTTTTACTGTTTTAAATCGTAAAAAAAACGGTTTTGCAAAATAATCTTTTACAAAAAATTATGTTAATTATACACTTTCGCGGTCACCCGGTTTTTTGGTTAGGTTAGGTTAGGTTAGGTTGGCTCTAGAAAATCGAAAAATGGATGGATGTTAATGATCTTGGTCTCAAAATGTTCCATTTTACGGCGGATTTATAAAAAAAATTAGTAGAAATAACTGGAATGAAAATTTTTTATAGTTTTACTGTTTTAAATCGTAAAAAAAACGGTTTTGCAAAATAATCTTTTACAAAAAATTATGTTAATTATACACTTTCGCGGTCACCCGGTTTTTTGGTTAGGTTAGGTTAGGTTAGGTTGGCTCTAGAAAATCGAAAAATGGATGGATGTTAATGATCTTGGTCTCAAAATGTTCCATTTTACGGCGGATTTATAAAAAAAATTAGTAGAAATAACTGGAATGAAAATTTTTCATAGTTTTACTGTTTTAAATCGTAAAAAAAACGGTTTTGCAAAATAATCTTTTACAAAAAATTATGTTAATTATACACTTTCGCGGTCACCCGGTTTTTTGGTTAGGTTAGGTTAGGTTAGGTTGGCTCTAGAAAATCGAAAAATGGATGGATTTTAATGATCTTGGTCTCAAAATGTTCCATTTTACGGCGGATTTATAAAAAAAATTAGTAGAAATAACTGGAATGAAAATTTTTCATAGTTTTACTGTTTTAAATCGTAAAAAAAACGGTTTTGCAAAATAATCTTTTACAAAAAATTATGTTAATTATACACTTTCGCGGTCACCCGGTTTTTTGGTTAGGTTAGGTTAGGTTAGGTTAGGTTGGCTCTAGAAAATCGAAAAATGGATGGATTTTAATGATCTTGGTCTCAAAATGTTCCATTTTACGGCGGATTTATAAAAAAAATTAGTAGAAATAACTGGAATGAAAATTTTTCATAGTTTTACTGTTTTAAATCGTAAAAAAAACGGTTTTGCAAAATAATCTTTTACAAAAAATTATGTTAATTATACACTTTCGCGGTCACCCGGTTTTTTGGTTAGGTTAGGTTAGGTTAGGTTAGGTTGGCTCTAGAAAATCGAAAAATGGATGGATTTTAATGATCTTGGTCTCAAAATGTTCCATTTTACGGCGGATTTATAAAAAAAATTAGTAGAAATAACTGGAATGAAAATTTTTCATAGTTTTACTGTTTTAAATCGTAAAAAAAACGGTTTTGCAAAATAATCTTTTACAAAAAATTATGTTAATTATACACTTTCGCGGTCACCCGGTTTTTTGGTTAGGTTAGGTTAGGTTAGGTTAGGTTAGGTTGGCTCTAGAAAATCGAAAAATGGATGGATTTTAATGATCTTGGTCTCAAAATGTTCCATTTTACGGCGGATTTATAAAAAAAATTAGTAGAAATAACTGGAATGAAAATTTTTCATAGTTTTACTGTTTTAAATCGTAAAAAAAACGGTTTTGCAAAATAATCCTTTACAAAAAATTATGTTAATTAAACACTTTCGCGGTCACCCGGTTTTTTGGTTAGGTTAGGTTAGGTTAGGTTAGGTTAGGTTAGGTTAGGTTAGGTTAGGTTGGCTCTAGAAAATCGAAAAATGGATGGATTTTAATGATCTTGGTCTCAAAATGTTCCATTTTACGGCGGATTTATAAAAAAAATTAGTAGAAATAACTGGAATGAAAATTTTTCATAGTTTTACTGTTTTAAATCGTAAAAAAAACGGTTTTGCAAAATAATCTTTTACAAAAAATTATGTTAATTATACACTTTCGCGGTCACCCGGTTTTTTGGTTAGGTTAGGTTAGGTTAGGTTAGGTTGGCTCTAGAAAATCGAAAAATGGATGGATTTTAATGATCTTGGTCTCAAAATGTTCCATTTTACGGCGGATTTATAAAAAAAATTAGTAGAAATAACTGGAATGAAAATTTTTCATAGTTTTACTGTTTTAAATCGTAAAAAAAACGGTTTTGCAAAATAATCTTTTACAAAAAATTATGTTAATTAAACACTTTCGCGGTCACCCGGTTTTTTGGTTAGGTTAGGTTAGGTTAGGTTAGGTTAGGTTAGGTTAGGTTAGGTTAGGTTGGCTCTAGAAAATCGAAAAATGGATGGATTTTAATGATCTTGGTCTCAAAATGTTCCATTTTACGGCGGATTTATAAAAAAAATTAGTAGAAATAACTGGAATGAAAATTTTTCATAGTTTTACTGTTTTAAATCGTAAAAAAAACGGTTTTGCAAAATAATCCTTTACAAAAAATTATGTTAATTAAACACTTTCGCGGTCACCCGGTTTTTTGGTTAGGTTAGGTTAGGTTAGGTTAGGTTAGGTTAGGTTAGGTTAGGTTGGCTCTAGAAAATCGAAAAATGGATGGATTTTAATGATCTTGGTCTCAAAATGTTCCATTTTACGGCGGATTTATAAAAAAAATTAGTAGAAATAACTGGAATGAAAATTTTTCATAGTTTTACTGTTTTAAATCGTAAAAAAAACGGTTTTGCAAAATAATCTTTTACAAAAAATTATGTTAATTATACACTTTCGCGGTCACCCGGTTTTTTGGTTAGGTTAGGTTAGGTTAGGTTAGGTTGGCTCTAGAAAATCGAAAAATGGATGGATTTTAATGATCTTGGTCTCAAAATGTTCCATTTTACGGCGGATTTATAAAAAAAATTAGTAGAAATAACTGGAATGAAAATTTTTCATAGTTTTACTGTTTTAAATCGTAAAAAAAACGGTTTTGCAAAATAATCCTTTACAAAAAATTATGTTAATTATACACTTTCGCGGTCACCCGGTTTTTTGGTTAGGTTAGGTTAGGTTAGGTTGGCTCTAGAAAATCGAAAAATGGATGGATTTTAATGATCTTAGTCTCAAAATGTTCCATTTTACGGCGGATTTATAAAAAAAATTAGTAGAAATAACTGGAATGAAAATTTTTCATAGTTTTACTGTTTTAAATCGTAAAAAAAACGGTTTTGCAAAATAATCCTTTACAAAAAATTATGTTAATTATACACTTTCGCGGTCACCCGGTTTTTTGGTTAGGTTAGGTTAGGTTAGGTTAGGTTGGCTCTAGAAAATCGAAAAATGGATGGATTTTAATGATCTTGGTCTCAAAATGTTCCATTTTACGGCGGATTTATAAAAAAAATTAGTAGAAATAACTGGAATGAAAATTTTTCATAGTTTTACTGTTTTAAATCGTAAAAAAAACGGTTTTGCAAAATAATCCTTTACAAAAAATTATGTTAATTATACACTTTCGCGGTCACCCGGTTTTTTGGTTAGGTTAGGTTAGGTTAGGTTGGCTCTAGAAAATCGAAAAATGGATGGATTTTAATGATCTTAGTCTCAAAATGTTCCATTTTACGGCGGATTTATAAAAAAAATTAGTAGAAATAACTGGAATGAAAATTTTTCATAGTTTTACTGTTTTAAATCGTAAAAAAAACGGTTTTGCAAAATAATCCTTTACAAAAAATTATGTTAATTATACACTTTCGCGGTCACCCGGTTTTTTGGTTAGGTTAGGTTAGGTTAGGTTGGCTCTAGAAAATCGAAAAATGGATGGATTTTAATGATCTTAGTCTCAAAATGTTCCATTTTACGGCGGATTTATAAAAAAAATTAGTAGAAATAACTGGAATGAAAATTTTTCATAGTTTTACTGTTTTAAATCGTAAAAAAAACGGTTTTGCAAAATAATCTTTTACAAAAAATTATGTTAATTATACACTTTCGCGGTCACCCGGTTTTTTGGTTAGGTTAGGTTAGGTTAGGTTGGCTCTAGAAAATCGAAAAATGGATGGATTTTAATGATCTTAGTCTCAAAATGTTCCATTTTACGGCGGATTTATAAAAAAAATTAGTAGAAATAACTGGAATGAAAATTTTTTATAGTTTTACTGTTTTAAATCGTAAAAAAAACGGTTTTGCAAAATAATCTTTTACAAAAAATTATGTTAATTATACACTTTCGCGGTCACCCGGTTTTTTGGTTAGGTTAGGTTTGGTTAGGTTGGCTCTAGAAAATCGAAAAATGGATGGATTTTAATGATCTTGGTCTCAAAATGTTCCATTTTACGGCGGATTTATAAAAAAAATTAGTAGAAATAACTGGAATGAAAATTTTTCATAGTTTTACTGTTTTAAATCGTAAAAAAAACGGTTTTGCAAAATAATCTTTTACAAAAAATTATGTTAATTATACACTTTCGCGGTCACCCGGTTTTTTGGTTAGGTTAGGTTTGGTTAGGTTGGCTCTAGAAAATCGAAAAATGGATGGATTTTAATGATCTTGGTCTCAAAATGTTCCATTTTACGGCGGATTTATAAAAAAAATTAGTAGAAATAACTGGAATGAAAATTTTTCATAGTTTTACTGTTTTAAATCGTAAAAAAAACGGTTTTGCAAAATAATCTTTTACAAAAAATTATGTTAATTATACACTTTCGCGGTCACCCGGTTTTTTGGTTAGGTTAGGTTAGGTTAGGTTAGGTTGGCTCTAGAAAATCGAAAAATGGATGGATTTTAATGATCTTGGTCTCAAAATGTTCCATTTTACGGCGGATTTATAAAAAAAATTAGTAGAAATAACTGGAATGAAAATTTTTCATAGTTTTACTGTTTTAAATCGTAAAAAAAACGGTTTTGCAAAATAATCTTTTACAAAAAATTATGTTAATTATACACTTTCGCGGTCACCCGGTTTTTTGGTTAGGTTAGGTTAGGTTAGGTTTGGTTAGGTTGGCTCTAGAAAATCGAAAAATGGATGGATTTTAATGATCTTGGTCTCAAAATGTTCCATTTTACGGCGGATTTATAAAAAAAATTAGTAGAAATAACTGGAATGAAAATTTTTCATAGTTTTACTGTTTTAAATCGTAAAAAAAACGGTTTTGCAAAATAATCTTTTACAAAAAATTATGTTAATTATACACTTTCGCGGTCACCCGGTTTTTTGGTTAGGTTAGGTTAGGTTAGGTTGGCTCTAGAAAATCGAAAAATGGATGGATTTTAATGATCTTGGTCTCAAAATGTTCCATTTTACGGCGGATTTATAAAAAAAATTAGTAGAAATAACTGGAATGAAAATTTTTCATAGTTTTACTGTTTTAAATCGTAAAAAAAACGGTTTTGCAAAATAATCTTTTACAAAAAATTATGTTAATTATACACTTTCGCGGTCACCCGGTTTTTTGGTTAGGTTAGGTTAGGTTAGGTTGGCTCTAGAAAATCGAAAAATGGATGGATTTTAATGATCTTGGTCTCAAAATGTTCCATTTTACGGCGGATTTATAAAAAAAATTAGTAGAAATAACTGGAATGAAAATTTTTCATAGTTTTACTGTTTTAAATCGTAAAAAAAACGGTTTTGCAAAATAATCTTTTACAAAAAATTATGTTAATTATACACTTTCGCGGTCACCCGGTTTTTTGGTTAGGTTAGGTTAGGTTAGGTTAGGTTGGCTCTAGAAAATCGAAAAATGGATGGATTTTAATGATCTTGGTCTCAAAATGTTCCATTTTACGGCGGATTTATAAAAAAAATTAGTAGAAATAACTGGAATGAAAATTTTTCATAGTTTTACTGTTTTAAATCGTAAAAAAAACGGTTTTGCAAAATAATCTTTTACAAAAAATTATGTTAATTATACACTTTCGCGGTCACCCGGTTTTTTGGTTAGGTTAGGTTAGGTTAGGTTTGGTTAGGTTGGCTCTAGAAAATCGAAAAATGGATGGATTTTAATGATCTTGGTCTCAAAATGTTCCATTTTACGGCGGATTTATAAAAAAAATTAGTAGAAATAACTGGAATGAAAATTTTTCATAGTTTTACTGTTTTAAATCGTAAAAAAAACGGTTTTGCAAAATAATCTTTTACAAAAAATTATGTTAATTATACACTTTCGCGGTCACCCGGTTTTTTGGTTAGGTTAGGTTAGGTTAGGTTAGGTTAGGTTAGGTTAGGTTAGGTTGGCTCTAGAAAATCGAAAAATGGATGGATTTTAATGATCTTGGTCTCAAAATGTTCCATTTTACGGCGGATTTATAAAAAAAATTAGTAGAAATAACTGGAATGAAAATTTTTCATAGTTTTACTGTTTTAAATCGTAAAAAAAACGGTTTTGCAAAATAATCTTTTACAAAAAATTATGTTAATTATACACTTTCGCGGTCACCCGGTTTTTTGGTTAGGTTAGGTTAGGTTAGGTTAGGTTAGGTTAGGTTAGGTTAGGTTAGGTTAGGTTGGCTCTAGAAAATCGAAAAATGGATGGATTTTAATGATCTTGGTCTCAAAATGTTCCATTTTACGGCGGATTTATAAAAAAAATTAGTAGAAATAACTGGAATGAAAATTTTTCATAGTTTTACTGTTTTAAATCGTAAAAAAAACGGTTTTGCAAAATAATCTTTTACAAAAAATTATGTTAATTATACACTTTCGCGGTCACCCGGTTTTTTGGTTAGGTTAGGTTAGGTTAGGTTAGGTTGGCTCTAGAAAATCGAAAAATGGATGGATGTTAATGATCTTGGTCTCAAAATGTTCCATTTTACGGCGGATTTATAAAAAAAATTAGTAGAAATAACTGGAATGAAAATTTTTCATAGTTTTACTGTTTTAAATCGTAAAAAAAACGGTTTTGCAAAATAATCTTTTACAAAAAATTATGTTAATTATACACTTTCGCGGTCACCCGGTTTTTTGGTTAGGTTAGGTTAGGTTAGGTTTGGTTAGGTTGGCTCTAGAAAATCGAAAAATGGATGGATTTTAATGATCTTGGTCTCAAAATGTTCCATTTTACGGCGGATTTATAAAAAAAATTAGTAGAAATAACTGGAATGAAAATTTTTCATAGTTTTACTGTTTTAAATCGTAAAAAAAACGGTTTTGCAAAATAATCTTTTACAAAAAATTATGTTAATTATACACTTTCGCGGTCACCCGGTTTTTTGGTTAGGTTAGGTTAGGTTAGGTTAGGTTAGGTTGGCTCTAGAAAATCGAAAAATGGATGGATGTTAATGATCTTGGTCTCAAAATGTTCCATTTTACGGCGGATTTATAAAAAAAATTAGTAGAAATAACTGGAATGAAAATTTTTCATAGTTTTACTGTTTTAAATCGTAAAAAAAACGGTTTTGCAAAATAATCTTTTACAAAAAATTATGTTAATTATACACTTTCGCGGTCACCCGGTTTTTTGGTTAGGTTAGGTTAGGTTAGGTTAGGTTAGGTTGGCTCTAGAAAATCGAAAAATGGATGGATGTTAATGATCTTGGTCTCAAAATGTTCCATTTTACGGCGGATTTATAAAAAAAATTAGTAGAAATAACTGGAATGAAAATTTTTCATAGTTTTACTGTTTTAAATCGTAAAAAAAACGGTTTTGCAAAATAATCTTTTACAAAAAATTATGTTAATTATACACTTTCGCGGTCACCCGGTTTTTTGGTTAGGTTAGGTTAGGTTAGGTTTGGTTAGGTTGGCTCTAGAAAATCGAAAAATGGATGGATTTTAATGATCTTGGTCTCAAAATGTTCCATTTTACGGCGGATTTATAAAAAAAATTAGTAGAAATAACTGGAATGAAAATTTTTCATAGTTTTACTGTTTTAAATCGTAAAAAAAACGGTTTTGCAAAATAATCTTTTACAAAAAATTATGTTAATTATACACTTTCGCGGTCACCCGGTTTTTTGGTTAGGTTAGGTTAGGTTAGGTTAGGTTAGGTTGGCTCTAGAAAATCGAAAAATGGATGGATGTTAATGATCTTGGTCTCAAAATGTTCCATTTTACGGCGGATTTATAAAAAAAATTAGTAGAAATAACTGGAATGAAAATTTTTCATAGTTTTACTGTTTTAAATCGTAAAAAAAACGGTTTTGCAAAATAATCTTTTACAAAAAATTATGTTAATTATACACTTTCGCGGTCACCCGGTTTTTTGGTTAGGTTAGGTTAGGTTAGGTTTGGTTAGGTTGGCTCTAGAAAATCGAAAAATGGATGGATTTTAATGATCTTGGTCTCAAAATGTTCCATTTTACGGCGGATTTATAAAAAAAATTAGTAGAAATAACTGGAATGAAAATTTTTCATAGTTTTACTGTTTTAAATCGTAAAAAAAACGGTTTTGCAAAATAATCTTTTACAAAAAATTATGTTAATTATACACTTTCGCGGTCACCCGGTTTTTTGGTTAGGTTAGGTTAGGTTAGGTTTGGTTAGGTTGGCTCTAGAAAATCGAAAAATGGATGGATTTTAATGATCTTGGTCTCAAAATGTTCCATTTTACGGCGGATTTATAAAAAAAATTAGTAGAAATAACTGGAATGAAAATTTTTCATAGTTTTACTGTTTTAAATCGTAAAAAAAACGGTTTTGCAAAATAATCTTTTACAAAAAATTATGTTAATTATACACTTTCGCGGTCACCCGGTTTTTTGGTTAGGTTAGGTTAGGTTAGGTTTGGTTAGGTTGGCTCTAGAAAATCGAAAAATGGATGGATTTTAATGATCTTGGTCTCAAAATGTTCCATTTTACGGCGGATTTATAAAAAAAATTAGTAGAAATAACTGGAATGAAAATTTTTCATAGTTTTACTGTTATAAATCGTAAAAAAAACGGTTTTGCAAAATAATCTTTTACAAAAAATTATGTTAATTATACACTTTCGCGGTCACCCGGTTTTTTGGTTAGGTTAGGTTAGGTTAGGTTAGGTTAGGTTGGCTCTAGAAAATCGAAAAATGGATGGATGTTAATGATCTTGGTCTCAAAATGTTCCATTTTACGGCGGATTTATAAAAAAAATTAGTAGAAATAACTGGAATGAAAATTTTTCATAGTTTTACTGTTTTAAATCGTAAAAAAAACGGTTTTGCAAAATAATCTTTTACAAAAAATTATGTTAATTATACACTTTCGCGGTCACCCGGTTTTTTGGTTAGGTTAGGTTAGGTTAGGTTTGGTTAGGTTGGCTCTAGAAAATCGAAAAATGGATGGATTTTAATGATCTTGGTCTCAAAATGTTCCATTTTACGGCGGATTTATAAAAAAAATTAGTAGAAATAACTGGAATGAAAATTTTTCATAGTTTTACTGTTTTAAATCGTAAAAAAAACGGTTTTGCAAAATAATCTTTTACAAAAAATTATGTTAATTATACACTTTCGCGGTCACCCGGTTTTTTGGTTAGGTTAGGTTAGGTTAGGTTAGGTTAGGTTGGCTCTAGAAAATCGAAAAATGGATGGATGTTAATGATCTTGGTCTCAAAATGTTCCATTTTACGGCGGATTTATAAAAAAAATTAGTAGAAATAACTGGAATGAAAATTTTTCATAGTTTTACTGTTTTAAATCGTAAAAAAAACGGTTTTGCAAAATAATCTTTTACAAAAAATTATGTTAATTATACACTTTCGCGGTCACCCGGTTTTTTGGTTAGGTTAGGTTAGGTTAGGTTTGGTTAGGTTGGCTCTAGAAAATCGAAAAATGGATGGATTTTAATGATCTTGGTCTCAAAATGTTCCATTTTACGGCGGATTTATAAAAAAAATTAGTAGAAATAACTGGAATGAAAATTTTTCATAGTTTTACTGTTTTAAATCGTAAAAAAAACGGTTTTGCAAAATAATCTTTTACAAAAAATTATGTTAATTATACACTTTCGCGGTCACCCGGTTTTTTGGTTAGGTTAGGTTAGGTTAGGTTAGGTTAGGTTGGCTCTAGAAAATCGAAAAATGGATGGATGTTAATGATCTTGGTCTCAAAATGTTCCATTTTACGGCGGATTTATAAAAAAAATTAGTAGAAATAACTGGAATGAAAATTTTTCATAGTTTTACTGTTTTAAATCGTAAAAAAAACGGTTTTGCAAAATAATCTTTTACAAAAAATTATGTTAATTATACACTTTCGCGGTCACCCGGTTTTTTGGTTAGGTTAGGTTAGGTTAGGTTTGGTTAGGTTGGCTCTAGAAAATCGAAAAATGGATGGATTTTAATGATCTTGGTCTCAAAATGTTCCATTTTACGGCGGATTTATAAAAAAAATTAGTAGAAATAACTGGAATGAAAATTTTTCATAGTTTTACTGTTTTAAATCGTAAAAAAAACGGTTTTGCAAAATAATCTTTTACAAAAAATTATGTTAATTATACACTTTCGCGGTCACCCGGTTTTTTGGTTAGGTTAGGTTAGGTTAGGTTTGGTTAGGTTGGCTCTAGAAAATCGAAAAATGGATGGATTTTAATGATCTTGGTCTCAAAATGTTCCATTTTACGGCGGATTTATAAAAAAAATTAGTAGAAATAACTGGAATGAAAATTTTTCATAGTTTTACTGTTTTAAATCGTAAAAAAAACGGTTTTGCAAAATAATCTTTTACAAAAAATTATGTTAATTATACACTTTCGCGGTCACCCGGTTTTTTGGTTAGGTTAGGTTAGGTTAGGTTAGGTTAGGTTAGGTTAGGTTAGGTTAGGTTAGGTTGGCTCTAGAAAATCGAAAAATGGATGGATTTTAATGATCTTGGTCTCAAAATGTTCCATTTTACGGCGGATTTATAAAAAAAATTAGTAGAAATAACTGGAATGAAAATTTTTCATAGTTTTACTGTTTTAAATCGTAAAAAAAACGGTTTTGCAAAATAATCTTTTACAAAAAATTATGTTAATTATACACTTTCGCGGTCACCCGGTTTTTTGGTTAGGTTAGGTTAGGTTAGGTTAGGTTGGCTCTAGAAAATCGAAAAATGGATGGATGTTAATGATCTTGGTCTCAAAATGTTCCATTTTACGGCGGATTTATAAAAAAAATTAGTAGAAATAACTGGAATGAAAATTTTTCATAGTTTTACTGTTTTAAATCGTAAAAAAAACGGTTTTGCAAAATAATCTTTTACAAAAAATTATGTTAATTATACACTTTCGCGGTCACCCGGTTTTTTGGTTAGGTTAGGTTAGGTTAGGTTTGGTTAGGTTGGCTCTAGAAAATCGAAAAATGGATGGATTTTAATGATCTTGGTCTCAAAATGTTCCATTTTACGGCGGATTTATAAAAAAAATTAGTAGAAATAACTGGAATGAAAATTTTTCATAGTTTTACTGTTTTAAATCGTAAAAAAAACGGTTTTGCAAAATAATCTTTTACAAAAAATTATGTTAATTATACACTTTCGCGGTCACCCGGTTTTTTGGTTAGGTTAGGTTAGGTTAGGTTAGGTTAGGTTGGCTCTAGAAAATCGAAAAATGGATGGATGTTAATGATCTTGGTCTCAAAATGTTCCATTTTACGGCGGATTTATAAAAAAAATTAGTAGAAATAACTGGAATGAAAATTTTTCATAGTTTTACTGTTTTAAATCGTAAAAAAAACGGTTTTGCAAAATAATCTTTTACAAAAAATTATGTTAATTATACACTTTCGCGGTCACCCGGTTTTTTGGTTAGGTTAGGTTAGGTTAGGTTAGGTTAGGTTGGCTCTAGAAAATCGAAAAATGGATGGATGTTAATGATCTTGGTCTCAAAATGTTCCATTTTACGGCGGATTTATAAAAAAAATTAGTAGAAATAACTGGAATGAAAATTTTTCATAGTTTTACTGTTTTAAATCGTAAAAAAAACGGTTTTGCAAAATAATCTTTTACAAAAAATTATGTTAATTATACACTTTCGCGGTCACCCGGTTTTTTGGTTAGGTTAGGTTAGGTTAGGTTTGGTTAGGTTGGCTCTAGAAAATCGAAAAATGGATGGATTTTAATGATCTTGGTCTCAAAATGTTCCATTTTACGGCGGATTTATAAAAAAAATTAGTAGAAATAACTGGAATGAAAATTTTTCATAGTTTTACTGTTTTAAATCGTAAAAAAAACGGTTTTGCAAAATAATCTTTTACAAAAAATTATGTTAATTATACACTTTCGCGGTCACCCGGTTTTTTGGTTAGGTTAGGTTAGGTTAGGTTAGGTTAGGTTGGCTCTAGAAAATCGAAAAATGGATGGATGTTAATGATCTTGGTCTCAAAATGTTCCATTTTACGGCGGATTTATAAAAAAAATTAGTAGAAATAACTGGAATGAAAATTTTTCATAGTTTTACTGTTTTAAATCGTAAAAAAAACGGTTTTGCAAAATAATCTTTTACAAAAAATTATGTTAATTATACACTTTCGCGGTCACCCGGTTTTTTGGTTAGGTTAGGTTAGGTTAGGTTTGGTTAGGTTGGCTCTAGAAAATCGAAAAATGGATGGATTTTAATGATCTTGGTCTCAAAATGTTCCATTTTACGGCGGATTTATAAAAAAAATTAGTAGAAATAACTGGAATGAAAATTTTTCATAGTTTTACTGTTTTAAATCGTAAAAAAAACGGTTTTGCAAAATAATCTTTTACAAAAAATTATGTTAATTATACACTTTCGCGGTCACCCGGTTTTTTGGTTAGGTTAGGTTAGGTTAGGTTTGGTTAGGTTGGCTCTAGAAAATCGAAAAATGGATGGATTTTAATGATCTTGGTCTCAAAATGTTCCATTTTACGGCGGATTTATAAAAAAAATTAGTAGAAATAACTGGAATGAAAATTTTTCATAGTTTTACTGTTTTAAATCGTAAAAAAAACGGTTTTGCAAAATAATCTTTTACAAAAAATTATGTTAATTATACACTTTCGCGGTCACCCGGTTTTTTGGTTAGGTTAGGTTAGGTTAGGTTTGGTTAGGTTGGCTCTAGAAAATCGAAAAATGGATGGATTTTAATGATCTTGGTCTCAAAATGTTCCATTTTACGGCGGATTTATAAAAAAAATTAGTAGAAATAACTGGAATGAAAATTTTTCATAGTTTTACTGTTATAAATCGTAAAAAAAACGGTTTTGCAAAATAATCTTTTACAAAAAATTATGTTAATTATACACTTTCGCGGTCACCCGGTTTTTTGGTTAGGTTAGGTTAGGTTAGGTTAGGTTAGGTTGGCTCTAGAAAATCGAAAAATGGATGGATGTTAATGATCTTGGTCTCAAAATGTTCCATTTTACGGCGGATTTATAAAAAAAATTAGTAGAAATAACTGGAATGAAAATTTTTCATAGTTTTACTGTTTTAAATCGTAAAAAAAACGGTTTTGCAAAATAATCTTTTACAAAAAATTATGTTAATTATACACTTTCGCGGTCACCCGGTTTTTTGGTTAGGTTAGGTTAGGTTAGGTTTGGTTAGGTTGGCTCTAGAAAATCGAAAAATGGATGGATTTTAATGATCTTGGTCTCAAAATGTTCCATTTTACGGCGGATTTATAAAAAAAATTAGTAGAAATAACTGGAATGAAAATTTTTCATAGTTTTACTGTTTTAAATCGTAAAAAAAACGGTTTTGCAAAATAATCTTTTACAAAAAATTATGTTAATTATACACTTTCGCGGTCACCCGGTTTTTTGGTTAGGTTAGGTTAGGTTAGGTTAGGTTAGGTTGGCTCTAGAAAATCGAAAAATGGATGGATGTTAATGATCTTGGTCTCAAAATGTTCCATTTTACGGCGGATTTATAAAAAAAATTAGTAGAAATAACTGGAATGAAAATTTTTCATAGTTTTACTGTTTTAAATCGTAAAAAAAACGGTTTTGCAAAATAATCTTTTACAAAAAATTATGTTAATTATACACTTTCGCGGTCACCCGGTTTTTTGGTTAGGTTAGGTTAGGTTAGGTTTGGTTAGGTTGGCTCTAGAAAATCGAAAAATGGATGGATTTTAATGATCTTGGTCTCAAAATGTTCCATTTTACGGCGGATTTATAAAAAAAATTAGTAGAAATAACTGGAATGAAAATTTTTCATAGTTTTACTGTTTTAAATCGTAAAAAAAACGGTTTTGCAAAATAATCTTTTACAAAAAATTATGTTAATTATACACTTTCGCGGTCACCCGGTTTTTTGGTTAGGTTAGGTTAGGTTAGGTTAGGTTAGGTTGGCTCTAGAAAATCGAAAAATGGATGGATGTTAATGATCTTGGTCTCAAAATGTTCCATTTTACGGCGGATTTATAAAAAAAATTAGTAGAAATAACTGGAATGAAAATTTTTCATAGTTTTACTGTTTTAAATCGTAAAAAAAACGGTTTTGCAAAATAATCTTTTACAAAAAATTATGTTAATTATACACTTTCGCGGTCACCCGGTTTTTTGGTTAGGTTAGGTTAGGTTAGGTTTGGTTAGGTTGGCTCTAGAAAATCGAAAAATGGATGGATTTTAATGATCTTGGTCTCAAAATGTTCCATTTTACGGCGGATTTATAAAAAAAATTAGTAGAAATAACTGGAATGAAAATTTTTCATAGTTTTACTGTTTTAAATCGTAAAAAAAACGGTTTTGCAAAATAATCTTTTACAAAAAATTATGTTAATTATACACTTTCGCGGTCACCCGGTTTTTTGGTTAGGTTAGGTTAGGTTAGGTTTGGTTAGGTTGGCTCTAGAAAATCGAAAAATGGATGGATTTTAATGATCTTGGTCTCAAAATGTTCCATTTTACGGCGGATTTATAAAAAAAATTAGTAGAAATAACTGGAATGAAAATTTTTCATAGTTTTACTGTTTTAAATCGTAAAAAAAACGGTTTTGCAAAATAATCTTTTACAAAAAATTATGTTAATTATACACTTTCGCGGTCACCCGGTTTTTTGGTTAGGTTAGGTTAGGTTAGGTTTGGTTAGGTTGGCTCTAGAAAATCGAAAAATGGATGGATTTTAATGATCTTGGTCTCAAAATGTTCCATTTTACGGCGGATTTATAAAAAAAATTAGTAGAAATAACTGGAATGAAAATTTTTCATAGTTTTACTGTTTTAAATCGTAAAAAAAACGGTTTTGCAAAATAATCTTTTACAAAAAATTATGTTAATTATACACTTTCGCGGTCACCCGGTTTTTTGGTTAGGTTAGGTTAGGTTAGGTTTGGTTAGGTTGGCTCTAGAAAATCGAAAAATGGATGGATTTTAATGATCTTGGTCTCAAAATGTTCCATTTTACGGCGGATTTATAAAAAAAATTAGTAGAAATAACTGGAATGAAAATTTTTCATAGTTTTACTGTTTTAAATCGTAAAAAAAACGGTTTTGCAAAATAATCTTTTACAAAAAATTATGTTAATTATACACTTTCGCGGTCACCCGGTTTTTTGGTTAGGTTAGGTTAGGTTAGGTTTGGTTAGGTTGGCTCTAGAAAATCGAAAAATGGATGGATTTTAATGATCTTGGTCTCAAAATGTTCCATTTTACGGCGGATTTATAAAAAAAATTAGTAGAAATAACTGGAATGAAAATTTTTCATAGTTTTACTGTTTTAAATCGTAAAAAAAACGGTTTTGCAAAATAATCTTTTACAAAAAATTATGTTAATTATACACTTTCGCGGTCACCCGGTTTTTTGGTTAGGTTAGGTTAGGTTAGGTTGGCTCTAGAAAATCGAAAAATGGATGGATGTTAATGATCTTGGTCTCAAAATGTTCCATTTTACGGCGGATTTATAAAAAAAATTAGTAGAAATAACTGGAATGAAAATTTTTCATAGTTTTACTGTTTTAAATCGTAAAAAAAACGGTTTTGCAAAATAATCTTTTACAAAAAATTATGTTAATTATACACTTTCGCGGTCACCCGGTTTTTTGGTTAGGTTAGGTTAGGTTAGGTTTGGTTAGGTTGGCTCTAGAAAATCGAAAAATGGATGGATTTTAATGATCTTGGTCTCAAAATGTTCCATTTTACGGCGGATTTATAAAAAAAATTAGTAGAAATAACTGGAATGAAAATTTTTCATAGTTTTACTGTTTTAAATCGTAAAAAAAACGGTTTTGCAAAATAATCTTTTACAAAAAATTATGTTAATTATACACTTTCGCGGTCACCCGGTTTTTTGGTTAGGTTAGGTTAGGTTAGGTTGGCTCTAGAAAATCGAAAAATGGATGGATTTTAATGATCTTGGTCTCAAAATGTTCCATTTTACGGCGGATTTATAAAAAAAATTAGTAGAAATAACTGGAATGAAAATTTTTCATAGTTTTACTGTTTTAAATCGTAAAAAAAACGGTTTTGCAAAATAATCTTTTACAAAAAATTATGTTAATTATACACTTTCGCGGTCACCCGGTTTTTTGGTTAGGTTAGGTTAGGTTAGGTTAGGTTAGGTTGGCTCTAGAAAATCGAAAAATGGATGGATTTTAATGATCTTGGTCTCAAAATGTTCCATTTTACGGCGGATTTATAAAAAAAATTAGTAGAAATAACTGGAATGAAAATTTTTCATAGTTTTACTGTTTTAAATCGTAAAAAAAACGGTTTTGCAAAATAATCTTTTACAAAAAATTATGTTAATTATACACTTTCGCGGTCACCCGGTTTTTTGGTTAGGTTAGGTTAGGTTAGGTTGGCTCTAGAAAATCGAAAAATGGATGGATTTTAATGATCTTGGTCTCAAAATGTTCCATTTTACGGCGGATTTATAAAAAAAATTAGTAGAAATAACTGGAATGAAAATTTTTCATAGTTTTACTGTTTTAAATCGTAAAAAAAACGGTTTTGCAAAATAATCTTTTACAAAAAATTATGTTAATTATACACTTTCGCGGTCACCCGGTTTTTTGGTTAGGTTAGGTTAGGTTAGGTTTGGTTAGGTTGGCTCTAGAAAATCGAAAAATGGATGGATTTTAATGATCTTGGTCTCAAAATGTTCCATTTTACGGCGGATTTATAAAAAAAATTAGTAGAAATAACTGGAATGAAAATTTTTCATAGTTTTACTGTTTTAAATCGTAAAAAAAACGGTTTTGCAAAATAATCTTCTACAAAAAATTATGTTAATTATACACTTTCGCGGTCACCCGGTTTTTTGGTTAGGTTAGGTTAGGTTAGGTTTGGTTAGGTTGGCTCTAGAAAATCGAAAAATGGATGGATTTTAATGATCTTGGTCTCAAAATGTTCCATTTTACGGCGGATTTATAAAAAAAATTAGTAGAAATAACTGGAATGAAAATTTTTCATAGTTTTACTGTTTTAAATCGTAAAAAAAACGGTTTTGCAAAATAATCTTCTACAAAAAATTATGTTAATTATACACTTTCGCGGTCACCCGGTTTTTTGGTTAGGTTAGGTTAGGTTAGGTTTGGTTAGGTTGGCTCTAGAAAATCGAAAAATGGATGGATTTTAATGATCTTGGTCTCAAAATGTTCCATTTTACGGCGGATTTATAAAAAAAATTAGTAGAAATAACTGGAATGAAAATTTTTCATAGTTTTACTGTTTTAAATCGTAAAAAAAACGGTTTTGCAAAATAATCTTTTACAAAAAATTATGTTAATTATACACTTTCGCGGTCACCCGGTTTTTTGGTTAGGTTAGGTTAGGTTAGGTTTGGTTAGGTTGGCTCTAGAAAATCGAAAAATGGATGGATTTTAATGATCTTGGTCTCAAAATGTTCCATTTTACGGCGGATTTATAAAAAAAATTAGTAGAAATAACTGGAATGAAAATTTTTCATAGTTTTACTGTTTTAAATCGTAAAAAAAACGGTTTTGCAAAATAATCTTTTACAAAAAATTATGTTAATTATACACTTTCGCGGTCACCCGGTTTTTTGGTTAGGTTAGGTTAGGTTAGGTTGGCTCTAGAAAATCGAAAAATGGATGGATTTTAATGATCTTGGTCTCAAAATGTTCCATTTTACGGCGGATTTATAAAAAAAATTAGTAGAAATAACTGGAATGAAAATTTTTCATAGTTTTACTGTTTTAAATCGTAAAAAAAACGGTTTTGCAAAATAATCTTTTACAAAAAATTATGTTAATTATACACTTTCGCGGTCACCCGGTTTTTTGGTTAGGTTAGGTTAGGTTAGGTTTGGTTAGGTTGGCTCTAGAAAATCGAAAAATGGATGGATTTTAATGATCTTGGTCTCAAAATGTTCCATTTTACGGCGGATTTATAAAAAAAATTAGTAGAAATAACTGGAATGAAAATTTTTCATAGTTTTACTGTTTTAAATCGTAAAAAAAACGGTTTTGCAAAATAATCTTTTACAAAAAATTATGTTAATTATACACTTTCGCGGTCACCCGGTTTTTTGGTTAGGTTAGGTTAGGTTAGGTTGGCTCTAGAAAATCGAAAAATGGATGGATTTTAATGATCTTGGTCTCAAAATGTTCCATTTTACGGCGGATTTATAAAAAAAATTAGTAGAAATAACTGGAATGAAAATTTTTCATAGTTTTACTGTTTTAAATCGTAAAAAAAACGGTTTTGCAAAATAATCTTTTACAAAAAATTATGTTAATTATACACTTTCGCGGTCACCCGGTTTTTTGGTTAGGTTAGGTTAGGTTAGGTTGGCTCTAGAAAATCGAAAAATGGATGGATTTTAATGATCTTGGTCTCAAAATGTTCCATTTTACGGCGGATTTATAAAAAAAATTAGTAGAAATAACTGGAATGAAAATTTTTCATAGTTTTACTGTTTTAAATCGTAAAAAAAACGGTTTTGCAAAATAATCTTTTACAAAAAATTATGTTAATTATACACTTTCGCGGTCACCCGGTTTTTTGGTTAGGTTAGGTTAGGTTAGGTTAGGTTAGGTTGGCTCTAGAAAATCGAAAAATGGATGGATGTTAATGATCTTGGTCTCAAAATGTTCCATTTTACGGCGGATTTATAAAAAAAATTAGTAGAAATAACTGGAATGAAAATTTTTCATAGTTTTACTGTTTTAAATCGTAAAAAAAACGGTTTTGCAAAATAATCTTTTACAAAAAATTATGTTAATTATACACTTTCGCGGTCACCCGGTTTTTTGGTTAGGTTAGGTTAGGTTAGGTTGGCTCTAGAAAATCGAAAAATGGATGGATTTTAATGATCTTGGTCTCAAAATGTTCCATTTTACGGCGGATTTATAAAAAAAATTAGTAGAAATAACTGGAATGAAAATTTTTCATAGTTTTACTGTTTTAAATCGTAAAAAAAACGGTTTTGCAAAATAATCTTTTACAAAAAATTATGTTAATTATACACTTTCGCGGTTACCCGGTTTTTTGGTTAGGTTAGGTTAGGTTAGGTTAGGTTAGGTTGGCTCTAGAAAATCGAAAAATGGATGGATTTTAATGA
Organism: Diorhabda carinulata; assembly: GCF_026250575.1. Taxonomy (NCBI): domain Eukaryota; kingdom Metazoa; phylum Arthropoda; class Insecta; order Coleoptera; family Chrysomelidae; genus Diorhabda; species Diorhabda carinulata. The sequence goes on along the minus strand of NC_079464.1, from coordinate 3,798,428 downwards.
TCTTGGTCTCAAAATGTTCCATTTTACGGCGGATTTATAAAAAAAATTAGTAGAAATAACTGGAATGAAAATTTTTCATAGTTTTACTGTTTTAAATCGTAAAAAAAACGGTTTTGCAAAATAATCTTTTACAAAAAATTATGTTAATTATACACTTTCGCGGTTACCCGGTTTTTTGGTTAGGTTAGGTTAGGTTAGGTTGGCTCTAGAAAATCGAAAAATGGATGGATTTTAATGATCTTGGTCTCAAAATGTTCCATTTTACGGCGGATTTATAAAAAAAATTAGTAGAAATAACTGGAATGAAAATTTTTCATAGTTTTACTGTTTTAAATCGTAAAAAAAACGGTTTTGCAAAATAATCTTTTACAAAAAATTATGTTAATTATACACTTTCGCGGTTACCCGGTTTTTTGGTTAGGTTAGGTTAGGTTAGGTTGGCTCTAGAAAATCGAAAAATGGATGGATTTTAATGATCTTGGTCTCAAAATGTTCCATTTTACGGCGGATTTATAAAAAAAATTAGTAGAAATAACTGGAATGAAAATTTTTCATAGTTTTACTGTTTTAAATCGTAAAAAAAACGGTTTTGCAAAATAATCTTTTACAAAAAATTATGTTAATTATACACTTTCGCGGTCACCCGGTTTTTTGGTTAGGTTAGGTTAGGTTAGGTTAGGTTAGGTTGGCTCTAGAAAATCGAAAAATGGATGGATTTTAATGATCTTGGTCTCAAAATGTTCCATTTTACGGCGGATTTATAAAAAAAATTAGTAGAAATAACTGGAATGAAAATTTTTCATAGTTTTACTGTTTTAAATCGTAAAAAAAACGGTTTTGCAAAATAATCTTTTACAAAAAATTATGTTAATTATACACTTTCGCGGTCACCCGGTTTTTTGGTTAGGTTAGGTTAGGTTAGGTTAGGTTAGGTTGGCTCTAGAAAATCGAAAAATGGATGGATTTTAATGATCTTGGTCTCAAAATGTTCCATTTTACGGCGGATTTATAAAAAAAATTAGTAGAAATAACTGGAATGAAAATTTTTCATAGTTTTACTGTTTTAAATCGTAAAAAAAACGGTTTTGCAAAATAATCTTTTACAAAAAATTATGTTAATTATACACTTTCGCGGTCACCCGGTTTTTTGGTTAGGTTAGGTTAGGTTAGGTTAGGTTAGGTTGGCTCTAGAAAATCGAAAAATGGATGGATTTTAATGATCTTGGTCTCAAAATGTTCCATTTTACGGCGGATTTATAAAAAAAATTAGTAGAAATAACTGGAATGAAAATTTTTCATAGTTTTACTGTTTTAAATCGTAAAAAAAACGGTTTTGCAAAATAATCTTTTACAAAAAATTATGTTAATTATACACTTTCGCGGTCACCCGGTTTTTTGGTTAGGTTAGGTTAGGTTAGGTTAGGTTAGGTTGGCTCTAGAAAATCGAAAAATGGATGGATTTTAATGATCTTGGTCTCAAAATGTTCCATTTTACGGCGGATTTATAAAAAAAATTAGTAGAAATAACTGGAATGAAAATTTTTCATAGTTTTACTGTTTTAAATCGTAAAAAAAACGGTTTTGCAAAATAATCTTTTACAAAAAATTATGTTAATTATACACTTTCGCGGTCACCCGGTTTTTTGGTTAGGTTAGGTTAGGTTAGGTTGGCTCTAGAAAATCGAAAAATGGATGGATTTTAATGATCTTGGTCTCAAAATGTTCCATTTTACGGCGGATTTATAAAAAAAATTAGTAGAAATAACTGGAATGAAAATTTTTCATAGTTTTACTGTTTTAAATCGTAAAAAAAACGGTTTTGCAAAATAATCCTTTACAAAAAATTATGTTAATTATACACTTTCGCGGTCACCCGGTTTTTTGGTTAGGTTAGGTTAGGTTAGGTTGGCTCTAGAAAATCGAAAAATGGATGGATTTTAATGATCTTGGTCTCAAAATGTTCCATTTTACGGCGGATTTATAAAAAAAATTAGTAGAAATAACTGGAATGAAAATTTTTCATAGTTTTACTGTTTTAAATCGTAAAAAAAACGGTTTTGCAAAATAATCTTTTACAAAAAATTATGTTAATTATACACTTTCGCGGTCACCCGGTTTTTTGGTTAGGTTAGGTTAGGTTAGGTTGGCTCTAGAAAATCGAAAAATGGATGGATTTTAATGATCTTGGTCTCAAAATGTTCCATTTTACGGCGGATTTATAAAAAAAATTAGTAGAAATAACTGGAATGAAAATTTTTCATAGTTTTACTGTTTTAAATCGTAAAAAAAACGGTTTTGCAAAATAATCTTTTACAAAAAATTATGTTAATTATACACTTTCGCGGTCACCCGGTTTTTTGGTTAGGTTAGGTTAGGTTAGGTTTGGTTAGGTTGGCTCTAGAAAATCGAAAAATGGATGGATTTTAATGATCTTGGTCTCAAAATGTTCCATTTTACGGCGGATTTATAAAAAAAATTAGTAGAAATAACTGGAATGAAAATTTTTCATAGTTTTACTGTTTTAAATCGTAAAAAAAACGGTTTTGCAAAATAATCTTTTACAAAAAATTATGTTAATTATACACTTTCGCGGTCACCCGGTTTTTTGGTTAGGTTAGGTTAGGTTAGGTTTGGTTAGGTTGGCTCTAGAAAATCGAAAAATGGATGGATTTTAATGATCTTGGTCTCAAAATGTTCCATTTTACGGCGGATTTATAAAAAAAATTAGTAGAAATAACTGGAATGAAAATTTTTCATAGTTTTACTGTTTTAAATCGTAAAAAAAACGGTTTTGCAAAATAATCTTTTACAAAAAATTATGTTAATTATACACTTTCGCGGTCACCCGGTTTTTTGGTTAGGTTAGGTTAGGTTAGGTTAGGTTAGGTTGGCTCTAGAAAATCGAAAAATGGATGGATGTTAATGATCTTGGTCTCAAAATGTTCCATTTTACGGCGGATTTATAAAAAAAATTAGTAGAAATAACTGGAATGAAAATTTTTCATAGTTTTACTGTTTTAAATCGTAAAAAAAACGGTTTTGCAAAATAATCTTTTACAAAAAATTATGTTAATTATACACTTTCGCGGTCACCCGGTTTTTTGGTTAGGTTAGGTTAGGTTAGGTTGGCTCTAGAAAATCGAAAAATGGATGGATTTTAATGATCTTGGTCTCAAAATGTTCCATTTTACGGCGGATTTATAAAAAAAATTAGTAGAAATAACTGGAATGAAAATTTTTCATAGTTTTACTGTTTTAAATCGTAAAAAAAACGGTTTTGCAAAATAATCTTTTACAAAAAATTATGTTAATTATACACTTTCGCGGTTACCCGGTTTTTTGGTTAGGTTAGGTTAGGTTAGGTTGGCTCTAGAAAATCGAAAAATGGATGGATTTTAATGATCTTGGTCTCAAAATGTTCCATTTTACGGCGGATTTATAAAAAAAATTAGTAGAAATAACTGGAATGAAAATTTTTCATAGTTTTACTGTTTTAAATCGTAAAAAAAACGGTTTTGCAAAATAATCTTTTACAAAAAATTATGTTTATTATACACTTTCGCGGTCACCCGGTTTTTTGGTTAGGTTAGGTTAGGTTAGGTTAGGTTAGGTTGGCTCTAGAAAATCGAAAAATGGATGGATTTTAATGATCTTGGTCTCAAAATGTTCCATTTTACGGCGGATTTATAAAAAAAATTAGTAGAAATAACTGGAATGAAAATTTTTCATAGTTTTACTGTTTTAAATCGTAAAAAAAAACGGTTTTGCAAAATAATCTTTTACAAAAAATTATGTTAATTATACACTTTCGCGGTCACCCGGTTTTTTGGTTAGGTTAGGTTAGGTTAGGTTAGGTTAGGTTGGCTCTAGAAAATCGAAAAATGGATGGATTTTAATGATCTTGGTCTCAAAATGTTCCATTTTACGGCGGATTTATAAAAAAAATTAGTAGAAATAACTGGAATGAAAATTTTTCATAGTTTTACTGTTTTAAATCGTAAAAAAAACGGTTTTGCAAAATAATCTTTTACAAAAAATTATGTTAATTATACACTTTCGCGGTCACCCGGTTTTTTGGTTAGGTTAGGTTAGGTTAGGTTAGGTTAGGTTGGCTCTAGAAAATCGAAAAATGGATGGATTTTAATGATCTTGGTCTCAAAATGTTCCATTTTACGGCGGATTTATAAAAAAAATTAGTAGAAATAACTGGAA